>NC_089579.1:1200000-1503025 GCF_040115645.1 Euwallacea fornicatus
AGGGTCAGCTCTTATTCAGAACCAAAAAAATCTTATGAATATTTAATAACTGAAATTAATTCACGTAATCAACCTTTCGGCCGCCTATTATGAAAAAATGGTATTATCAAAAAATACACTTTTTTGGTTAAATTTACATTTGATTTACAAGAAATCAAAATGAATGAATTCTCTTCACGACTACGTATTTAATTCTAACAACAGATTAATTACAATTATTATTATTGTACAGCATGTACACACGTGAGTGATATTATGATTTATGTGTGGAAAGGCGGCATTTTTTTTTTTTTTTTTTTTTTTTTTTTTTTTTGGTAAAAGCAGCGCATAAACTTTGTATGAAACTGCACTGAAATTATGGTTTGTGGCACCATATACGGAGCGTTACAAATTCCAGAGAACGTGTGAGAATATTCCAGACCGCGTGAGAGAGGTACATCGGTTAAATCGAGGCAAAGTGGTTAGTTCTTCATAGGCACCATTAGAGGAATACGAAAAACAGATTTTGTTTTGTTGAACGGTTTCATCCATCACAACACGGCTATGTAAAATCGTGAACTCGTAAATGCGACGCTTGTTTTGGCGGATATCAGCAACATCATTTTCATGAGTCAACGTGCCGAATAGATTTTCAATGTTGAAGAAAAAACACCTATTTGATAACCGTAACTTAGTGTCCAATTAAGGACGAGCAAAGGTAATATCGGTAATACGAATTTTATAACTTTTGGATCATTCTACTTTTCTCGTACAGGGTGCAGTTCTGTTCGAATTTGCTATCGCAAGCACGCAACGTTTCCCATATATTATTAGATGGATTTGAGTGTTTCAGAGTGTTTTCGATCTGCCCAAGCCATGTCAGGTATCCATCATGCTTACATCGATTTCGTAGCGTCTCGATCTCACAAACACCTTTACCAACTGAAAGCTACACAGCCCCTCGACCTGGCACGCACAGTCAGGTTTCCGGATATTTCCCGAATAATTTTCACTTTTCCCCTAGAGCAAGTTATTGACTGTCCAATGTTCAATGCTTAGTCCCTAGGGAAGCAAGCGACTATGCAGACCTGGACCTAAGCCGATGCTGGTACGGTTAAGGGCGTAATTTTTTTTCCCTTGTCGGTGATTATTTTGTTCATTAAAATTGTTTATTAAGAATCTCTTATTGGCTATTAACAGAAATGCTATTCATTTTCTCAACATATGGAAGTTGCCAACATCTGTTGTCTATACGGAAATAATCGCCTAAGCGTTCAGGAATTTGATCCAAGATTAGAGATGCCTGTATTTTTCATTTAAATTGTTTGATAGCTATATTATTTATTTATTTTTTATAAACAGTTTCTATGATTTTTGACCTGTGATTTGGTGGCAGGGTCTGGTAGCCTTCATCCTCGCCCATTTGCAACAATCGTAATTGACTTGAGGTCACTTGGGATGAACGAATGGAGGTTCAGTTTTAGCACCAATTTCAACGCAGGATCTAGGTTCAAGCGACTTTTATCCTCGGCTTTTCTGTTCACACAAACTTTTTCCCCTTGTCCTCTTTGTTTACTTTTGTCTATCGTTTCCTTACACATATTCTTAGTCTTGAAAGGCTTAAGTTCAGTGACAATTCCCCGAAATCGATATAGGCATGATGTTTATTTGTTCAAGTTCAATAAACCGTTTTAGGTCTTCACAATTTTCCATTAATGGCTGTGGCAAACCTCCAGTTCACGAAGTATCCATTTGCTATTATCGTTTATTAGAGTCCTGAAGACTCATCTGGCCCGAATTTGTACTTGTATGTATCTAGACTTTCTGAAACCCAAACAGCAATGACGGAAAGAGTCATTTTAATAATTTAATTGTTTTTTGGAATTCTCCATAATTTTTAGTAAAGGCCGATGGCAAGCCCGGACGTCGACGTAAGTTCCCTTATCAATAGTTGTTGCCTCTTTCGCATTATCGTTTATCGAAGCCTTGAAGGTCCATCTGACCTGCCGCTATTTTACAAGTCCGTTGCCCATAACAAGTGTTTTATCGTAACTTTACATCTTCTAGAAATCAAGAGACAATCGCGAAAAAACGGTGCGACAATTTAATAATTTCTCTCCCCATGGAAAGCTGCTTGATATTTCTCATTCGTCAAGTAACAGCCCCATTTTTCCACATTTTCCTGTTTGCGGTTGTGTTCAACCTGGACGTTGATTGCCTCAAATCTTTCCTCGCCAATCGTTACTCTCACATTATTGCTTATTAATGACTCGAGGGTCGAAGGGTCTAAGGGGTGCTGGCATTCCGATAAGCGCCGGAGACGAGAAGACTTACCGACAGCAGATGCAGTAGGAAAACTTGGGGAAGCGACGGCAGCAGCAGTGTCAGCGACAGCAGAAGCATTGTTTTCTTCATCTTCGAGCAGTCGGATGGGTCTGGCCTGTTTTCTTCGCGACATGTTTTCCACTGCACAAGACACTGTCACGGTCCTGGATCACTCAACATATCGTCGCACTCATATCATCAGTTATAATTTTCGGTGATTGGGGGGCAATACGGGGAAGCATAGAAGTGTGTACGACCTCGACGTCGCGGCGTCGCGATGCTGTCTAACGTAGCGCCGTTACGAATGGTGGGGACTCGATAAGGGCGGCGCGTCCGAACCACCCTCGTCGCAGGTCGGCAGGGGTCGGGTCGCGAGTTGGCGTATTGCAATTTTTGATAGAAGATCATCCAGCACGGCACAGTCGGAAAATATCACTGCAAAGTCCTCTTTTTTCCAGGTGTTTTAAATGAGTTCAGAGCCGGGTCACTGGGGGGCCCCTGCTAGCGAGTTGTACGGCGTGCGGTATTTGACTAAGTCAGAATGATATTCTCAGGCCGGCCCATGAAGCACCGCCCCTCTCGGATTACCTGGGAAGGGGGCCGTGGACTGGCTCATTCAAAGCGAGAATTGCTTACCGCTCGATTCATAAATCACTGATATTTTCAGGCTTCATTTTTCTCGATTTCGGATTAGACGGATTCGATATAACACCATCGGATCGAGATTGCGATTTCGACCAGAGCGAGAGCAGCGGGAATTCGCAGTTTAAACGCATTTGTTTATTTATTCGATTCGGGTACTTGTTGCGTACAGTTACGGCAACTGATCAGGTTAACGCGATTTTTACTGCATTTAAACGTTATTTATCCCAAATTAATAGTCAACTTTTAATTTCGTCAATTCGCATCGAACGCTCAAAATTTGCAATTTCCCATTAAATTTACATTGCCGGAGGTCACTGCGCGTCCATGTTCATCGCTAGAGGTAGAAGAGAAGCGAAAAAAATTCTAAGATTTCCACTTTGTCACACAACGGCGGGCCATGGTCGGTTGCTTTGCAACCTCCTCCAGCAGAGCGGTCCAGGGCTGGACTGAATCGGATCGGGCCCGGTGACGAAGTCACCTGCTGGCCGTACTAACATCTGGATGGACTGAGTGACAGCCCCAGCAACAGTGAATTCCTCAAAATACAAAAATTATCAGCTTATTACTAAACATCTAATAACATACAGGGTAAATCGCAAACTGCAAGGTATATTTTTTTTGTGGAACTGTCCGTTTTTCATGAGATTTTCTGTTCACTTTTTCGATAACAGTTTAGCATCTATTGAAGTCTTAAAGGAACCCATGTTCTCCATGCTATTTACATAACCATCACGTAACAACCAACCTGAATTAACTTGACTCCCATGCCATTGAAACGATTGAAACTAGATGGTAGTCGAGCATCAGTGCCAAATGAATAGGCACCTACACAAAACGACCATTATAGAAAGGGAATGTATAACTTTGCTGGTCGTGTGCTGAAACAGGAGAGCTCTTCAACGTTGCTATTCCATACAGAAAACCAGTAGCAAAATCTACAGTTTTAAAAACGATCCGTAGATTCCGAGAAACGAATAAGATGTAAAAATAGACTTCGTTCCGCAAGAGTAAAACCGGCAACAAATAATGAAAAAACTTTAGATATTTTGTCAAAGATCCACACTTACTCCTCATCTTGAAGAACAGCCGCAAGCTTACTTAGATTGGATTATTCCTACCTGTTAGATGGGATAAAGCGCAGCGCGCAAAATAGGATGGCCTCCTATATCACCAGATTTGACGCCAGTTTACTGACGTCTATGCGGTCATTTAACACGTGAAGTATAGCATAATATGCGACAGAATCGGTAGATCGACGAAAAGCATTATTGAGGACTGCAACCTCAGCACTTCTGAAATGTTAGAAAATACTATTGACCTGCGTGCGTTATTGCAATTGGGCGTATTGTCGGGCACTACACAGATACACATGTCAAGCTCTTAAAAAAATTTGCTACGATCAAATTAAGCTGTATTAGATTCAGAGGTGTATCAACCCAAATAACAAACAGACGAAATTTAATTTATAAGTTTCCCAGATCCGAACCTCGTTTTACTGAAAGTTACTTGCTAGAAAAAAGTTGTTACCTCGGTCGCTGGTAAGATGAACAATGGGCATAGAAATGCATTGATTACGAAAAATATTCCACTTTTATTATTGGAAAACCGGAAGCGTTGGATCTTGAAGATACGAAATTTTCAAATTTCCGAAAATGAGTTTTTTTCGAATTATTAGGAACTTAAAAAAAATTGTTACGTCGCTGATTATTCAAGGTAGAAAAGTTTGAAATAACGGGGGACGGTTTTTAGCTTTTTTTGAACTTTTTGAAAGTCATAGACGTATCAAGCTCTATTTTGAGAGTTTCAAAAGTTGACTTTTTAATTTACAAAAACAGCGTTTTTCTTTGAACTATTGCTCAAAAAACCTTGTCGCTGGTGTTAAGAAGGACAATACCTTTACAGGAGTAGGTCCTTTTCGTAAGTTTTCGCACCTAAGCTTTTTGTACATCGAAAGCGCGTCAACCTGTATGGTGAAAAAATCAAAAATAAAATTTAGAAGAGCGAATTTTTCTTCAAATCACTTCTTTAAAAGCTTCGAGCTACGTTACCAGTCATTAAGAGTACCTGCACTTGGGCTTGAAGAAAATCAAAGGCAAATCACGGCGTATTTTTTAGGAGTTGCAAAAACGCTTTTTAAATTTAAAATTTGAAAAATGTTCAAACCGTCGATAAATAATTCATCCGCTAATTTTTTCTTCGGCAAAAGCCAAAAGTAGTGTTTGTTCCGTGCGATTGCAACACTTAGGCAGCTCGAGTGATTTCGAATGCTGAACCAATTAGATTTCTCCGCCTTATCATCCGCATTCAGCATTCACATCATGCAAACCCTATTGGCCTATTTTATTATCCAATCGAAAGTCGTCTGCAATTATCAATCAATCATTCATTTTAAGGATTAATAAGTATAATGTTAATGGCTATTGACAAGTAAATTGCTCTCTGTGCGGTCGCGTAGCTTTTATACCGTACAATGGCGGCGCGACAGTATCTAATTTATTTATCGCACGCCAAATACAAGCAAACAGAGTACAACCAGTCAGTTTTATTGGTTTATGGTAGATTATACCAGATGTTTCCACCTTGTCTCCAAGAAGTGAGTCTTGTTTGAAAATTATGATTTTTCCGTCGGTAGGTACCGGTTTAAATGGAGAATAATTATTTTAATGACCTTCGCGCATATATCAACAACATTTGAGACATTTTATTCAGACTAAAAAAGGATTAAAAAATGAATTTTAAATTTCCTCACCTTTTTTCGGCACAATCACAATGCGCCGACCAGTTTCTCATGCGCGTCCCGAAAAGTTTTATGACAGTATCGATATAATAAATATTGGTTAGTCCGAGTACAAAGAAATTCGGAGACAAGTCCAGCCCCAGGTCTGCCTTTGTGTCACTGGCAGGCCCAAAACTACGAAAACTTTATCTAATTAGGACCCAAACAGATATAATATAGATTTATGGACAGTTTTGGGGCAGAAGTGGATTGCGGTGATTTGTGGCTTTCCAATTAGGTTTTCTTAATGTGGACGTTCAAAAGAAGTTAGTTGTGGTTTGCTACTTCTATGTAAGGCATCAGTTTAACTGCCCACGCCACGGACACGATTCGATTACAAAAAATAATGGACACTTTAAAATCCTAAATGTTGAATCTTGATGAGCAACGACCTAGCAGGACCCGACGCAGCATTGTTTTTACAGTTTTGACCCCGTTTTTCATGGGAAATGAGATACTAATTCATGGCGGCAAAATCGGAGAAAATGGCGACACCATGATCCCTCGATTCTTGTGTGCCAAAGGACGGTTCGCGTTATCGTTCGGGTTATGGTTTGGTTACGGATGGGTCAAATATTGTAAGACTCTGTATTGTTTTGACCATGACCGTCGCCGTGGGCTTGTTTAACCGAAATAGTAGAATATTTCGTGAAGAGGAATTACTTTCATGCGCATCGACAACGAAAAATTTATGACTGAAGAAAAATGTTTGGGGCTTCGATTCAGGATTGAAAACGTAAAATTATTCTAAAGTCCGCGCAAAAATTCCGATGTTGTAGGGAAATCACTAAATTAAAAAAAAAAAAAATCAACATTTTCACAATCACTGGAAAATTTAAGTAGCACGATTTCATCTCGAGTCCAAAAGATTTCTATTGGATTATGACCGGGAACTCTAAATATCTAGTTCCATTAGAGGTCTAAAAAGTCGAAAATGCCTCAAGGTCGGAGCAAAAGTATAAATTCGGCAGTTGGGCTTGGGTGCGATTTTCTTTTTAATTGAAAATGAAAATGTCGATATTTTCCGAAATTTTCGGACGTAATTTTACTCTGAAAAATTATGCTGTAATTTCGTTAAACCCAATAAGTTTAAAATTTTAAGTGGTGTTATTGGCGGGAAAGCAAACCCATAAATCAATTTGGATTCGAGAAAAAATAAAAAAAACACGATCAAAAAGTTCAATGCAAAAGATTTTGATTTTGCAGCGTAATTACCGCATTAAAAAAATCGAAAATTTATTAAAAAGAATTTACACCTTGTACTATCGCTTCGAGTGCAACCGGTTCAAGTATTCTCATCGCGAACTCAAATTCTATAAAGTTTGCACAATAAATGAACAAAATTTGTAGTTCGAGGTTAAAATCGGAATTCTATGGCTTTGACTTGGGGCACAAAAGTGTTTAAACGTAATTTTAAAGTTTCATTAGGGCTTTGATGCGAGTTTCTTAAAATGTGGACAGGAAAAACTGATTTTGTACCGAACTGATCTGATTCACAAAATTTTTTGACTTATTTGATTTCGTTTCCGGGTGATGGTTTCCACGCAAATTTCAAAAATATCCAATAAGAGAGGCGATTTATTAAAAAATCGAGCCCCTCCTGGCACACGCTGAATGATGGTCAGGGAAATTCAGGATCGTGCAAAAATAAAAAAAAAGTTGTTATATGCGTCGAAAATTCTGAAAAGACCATTTCAGGGTCCGGAAAAGAGAAAATTCGGATTTGCGGCGCATCAAAAAATTCAGAAACTTTTCTGGAGAGATTAAAATAAGTGATTGAATTAGTCCCAGAGTGATTTACATCCAGTAGACATTGAAGTTGTGATCGATCCTACAAAAATTTTTAAATTAGCATTTTTTTCCTCTAAATTCTTCTGCTAAATAAAACAGATGAATAAATTGATCTGCGAAATTTTTATAGAAACGAAACGATAATACGTCACCAACATGATTATTCATAATTAGCGCACATAAGATCGCCGCCCTGCACACTTTCGGGAGCGTTTTGCGAAGACTCTAGATGGTTGAAAAATGATGAGAAAAGTCAGGGCGCGTTTCTGAAAACTTATGAAAAGGAACCATGTCGATTCGGGCTAATGGGGAACTTTTAAAGAAAATTTATGTTAATCCTGCAGAACTCCAATCAAAAACGTCATCTTTTTAATTCCAGCCGCGGTTCATTAAGCAACATCATTAAACGTGCGATCACTGGAGACCAGAACTTCTAACTCATTAACACTGGAGTGCAATTTAGTGTCTCATTCTAAGTAGTCCTCCTTTCGCCTTTGTCTTAATACGTAAAAATTCATTAGCTAGACCTAAAATTTGGAACGTTCAAAGCTCAATTTTGGCCCGACGAACGCACGTTTTTATTCACGAATACGTCCACATATTCGCCCATAAATATAAAAGAATAATAAGCAAATCCGTCCTCGATGCACGCAATCCAACATGAAAAGCACTTCATACAGTGACAGTTCAACAATAAGGGATTTTAATACCGCAACTGCTCCCTGAGAAGGTCTCCAATAAATCTGTCATCGGCGTCAGCAGGCCCAAGACATGCAAATGCTCGCATATATGATACATCTGAAAATTTTTCAGTATTATTTTTCAGTA
Source organism: Euwallacea fornicatus (assembly GCF_040115645.1). Lineage (NCBI taxonomy): Eukaryota > Metazoa > Arthropoda > Insecta > Coleoptera > Curculionidae > Euwallacea > Euwallacea fornicatus. The sequence continues at coordinate 1,208,345 of NC_089579.1, forward strand.
GAGTCATGTCTTGGTGACGGTTGTCTGCGCCGCCGATGGATGTCTGGATACAGTCGTAACAAATGGGCGGCGGCTCGCATAAAGGACCCACCGGGCAATTCCGATGACAGATACATAATATTGTTATGGAAATATTAATATAGGACCGAGAATAAAGGAAGCATAAATCTAAGAAAGGCTATGACGCGAAGCAACTGTTTGAGGCTTCGCAGATGATTTCTGGTTTGTTCACAGTTGGTTGATGGGCATAAATTTAGTGACTATTGTTTTTTGTTACTTGAGCTTCGGCTTCTTGCTCGTCCCTTTCTTCCTACATTGTTTTGGTCAGCCGGTGAACGGCATGAAGATACGGTGAATCATTAGGTGAGCACTGAAACTGTAGAGATTAACATTGAGAGCGTCGATTTGAGGACGTGCAGCGAAAGTCGCGAATAACGACGTCGGTCATAACGAGTCGCACATAGAGACGGACACTCGAAGGTTCGGTCGGATTTGCATGTGTCCCATTGGAAAAAAGTCGCTGTTAGCGTCCGCGAAAAGAGGCATCTTTGGCGGTTCGCTGGACGCGCGTAACGACGCTACGGGACGTGTTGTAGTAATTGTGGCATAAAATCCACTTATTGGACAGGGCATCCGTGGAGCGATCTAGATTTTTCACAAGCGGCATTATAGACAAATTCTAGAAAATTTCTTTCCGATCTACGCATTTGACACGCCCGTGTAGGGCTGCGATTTCTATGGAGAGCCGCCACGACACCGCTCTCTTGCGAGTCACGCCCTCGTCTTGTGCAATTTCTAATTGAACACTGGCAGTGTTGGCTCCATATTACAATTACTATAAACACACAAAACGTCCGTCTCTCTGGGCCGTTTACAGGCACTAAACGACTAAAACTGCGACAAGGGCTTGTCCATTTCAGCCTTAGAACCCGAGTTTTCATGTGTCGGCGTTCTCATTTACGTACGCCCAAAGAAATTAATTTTTAATACGACAGTGTGGAGAGAATGGGAATTATCGGGAGAATTCCTGTATTACGAACGAGGACCTTATAAATTGGAGGCTGCGTTCGCTGTACAGGGCCATTCGAACTCCACGACACGCCCACTTTATGCGAAAACATATGGGCTTAGCTAAGTCATTTTTTCGCTACGTTAAGTTAGAGGACTTAAACTAAAATAAGCGTTGAAAACGTCCAAATATGGAAAGCGACGCTCGGCGGCGCCGCGTAGACGCTGCGCGGTTTTCTCGGAAGCACAACTTTTTCCCAAAAACGCGAACGACACATTCTAAGCAAATTTTGAATAAGAACGTTTTTGAAATATTTAGTCGTTTAAAAGCTACAGGAGAAATAAATAGTAACACATCATGTAATTTTCTGTTAATACTACTGCTAATGGCAAGAAGAAAGCCAATTACTCTCATTTCTTTCTAAAACAGTCGAAGTCATCAAAATCAATAAACGTGTACTGCATATACCGGGCGACTCTAGACCGATGGAAGAGGCAAATGTGTTGAAATCGAGAAGATCCGCTAAAAAATGTGCGAATAAAGTCGACTTTTTATGCCGCCAGCTGAGGTCACCTTCACCTGTCATTTGCGGTCAACCAAGTTTTTCCAAATGGAATAGCCAATTTTTTTAAGACTTCAATTCTTCGCTGGCAGTAAAAATGTTTTCACTTGAAGCATTGTTAACGTCCGTTTCTCCTGGAGCTTTTACACGATTAGAAATTTCGAAAATCTTTTTATGAAAAAAGTTGTTTAAAATGTATCGTTGCTTGAAAATTCGAAATTTTTGAAAAAAACCGGTAGGGTGCCGAAAAACAATGCAGCGTCGGCGACGCCGCGCCCAGCGTCGCTTTGACCATTTTAATGCTTTTAGCATTTATTTCGGCTGACGTCCTCATATTTAATGCGGTGAAAAATTACTTCGCTAAGTCCATCTGCTTCCGTATCAAGCGAGTGGGGCGTCGATTTTGCGTGACCCTGTACGTTCCAGCTTTTGTACGTTATCGTAATTTTGTTGCGTTTTAAAGAGTGACTTCAAGTGAAAGAAAAGTTTTGTCCACCGAAGAGAGAGATATGATAACCTCCGGACTTGAAGCAGGTAAAAGCGACAATACCATTGCGAATGGGTTGAACTTATCACGATTGATCGTTCATAAAATTTCGAAGAACTGAGGAAATATCAAGAATGCGTTTAATGAAAATTTGTTGTCAAAGAAAAAACTTTAGCCGTCCAATCATGGGGATATTGATCAGGCATTATTTAAGTTCCTCAAAGAGGACAGGAGTAAACGAGCGGCAACTAGTGCCCCAATACTATCGGCAAAACGGGATAGTTTGCTAAAATAACGAATAGATGGTCAGAATGTAAATGCTAAGAAAGCTACATTAAACGCTTTGGCTAAAGACATACACATAGCATATGGAAACATTAGTGGTGAAGCTGCTATGTAGCATTTGCAGGTGCAGAGAACTAGCTCAAGACTGTGTGGTCAAAAATTCAAAAAAATTATCAGAGTGATGCGGTTTTTAACGCAGATGAAACGAGCTTTTTCTACAAAACGACTTCTAAGAAACCACTGAAATTTAAAAGACTCAAGGAAATAATTACTCTTTGTTGCCGCTAATGTGACAGATATCAGGTCATCATAAGAAAAACGTACGATAATTTTTCTTGGAAAATCAAAAAACTCTCACCGTTTCCGGAATATTAAGTCGTAACCTGTATCCCGAAAGTTTGACAAAAAAAACCTGGGTGACGTCAAATTTTTTTTTAAAAATTTGGGAGGACTGGGCCACTGAATTAAAGAGAAAAAGAAGAAAAAACTTTTGGTAGACAAGCGCACCCAAAAATGTCAAATTTGGAGAATATTCAACGTTCAGTATCTTCCATCGCGCACCACATCAGTCCTACGGCCGGTTAACCGGGGTATCATAACATCAATGAAAGGAAATTTTAAAAAGCTTCGGCTAATGAATATCATTGATTATTAATGAACATTATTGACATAAATGAATATCAACGATCACCCCGAACAATCACAAATCGTTTCAGACCTACAGCTTTGCCGCTAGCACCAGTAGCTGACGACTTTAAAGAGAAGGAGGATCTTCCTTTACTTGAGGTGGCAAAAAAGGTAAATGATGATTTTGAAGAAGAAAATGATGGGTCCCTTGTTAAGATATAAGAAAACCTTACATTGTCAAATGAATTATGGATTGATTTTTTAAATGTTGACCCTCACTCGGAAACAAACGATACTTTATCTGACGAGCAAATTGCAGACGAAACGCTCATCACTCAAGGTATCCGAGATGGGAGCGGTGAAGACTCTGAGGATGGTTCAGATTTTAAGTCGCCGCGAATCGTGGAAGCTCTACAACTCTGAAGAGTTTCGGCCCATACGGTCGTTTCAGCGACAAAAGGCTTCTGAATGAAATCAGTTCGACAGGGAAAACAATTTAATTTATTTATTTTAATTTACGTTGCAAAAAGCAAACAAAAACTACCGAATATTTGAATAAATAATGTGTTTTTACCGTGCATATGTAAATATAAACAAGTTAGAAGTTATATTAAATTATTCACGGTTTATTATTTATCTATTATAATTTTTATTTTTTTAAATAAATTTTTGTTTCTTTAATCATAAAAAACGAAGCGACGACCGGATATCATGACCCATTTTACTCGGTCCCTCGCCGTCGTTATAGTCGACTTTCACTGTAGTTCTACAATTGAAATTGAATAATGAAAATGAGAAGTTTGCTGTTATAAAATAACCGTACGACTAAAGAGTCACGTGTCAGAAACGAACAAAATAATTAGTAGAAAGTAAGTTTCCGAACTCGGTAGGGAAGCTCCCAAAAAACTAGCACGATAGGTGTTTCTCCGTTTTTCCATGAATTAGACTGTAAATTCAAGGACAGACAGAGGCATTCCATGACGCGAAATTCTAAGAAAACCAGTGCCGCACTTCGATTCTGAACAAAACGGCAAACGACCTAAGAAGAAACGTATTTTTCTACGTTAATGTCTTTGTACACTTTAATTTTGCGCCGCCCTTTTATTCCATGAATCGTGCCATAACTTCCATAGTAAATACTTGAAAACTTCAAGCTCAGAATTGTAGAAAAACAGGAGCATGTTCCAAATTCAATAGCAAAGTTAAAAAAAAAAAAGAAAATCCGATAGGGTCTCTTCTTTTTTAGGAGTAAATGCCCTTTGGCGGGTTCATATTAAGTCCTCTCTTTTTGTAGCATGGATCAGGCTTGAAATTTAAGGATAAACAGAAGAAACTTGGGACGTTTTTTTGGGGAAAAACCACTGGCGTGCTTTGCTTTCTTTTGTAAAAGTTTCAGTTTTTCTTGCGTAAATGAATGTTTGTAATTTTACGTTGAGTACTGCTCTGGAATTTCCTAAGTCGTGCTGTAAAATTCAGCGCAAATAAATGAGAGTTAAAAAGCTCAGTCACATAAAAATTCACTGGCGAAATCTGTTTCTATAAAAAAAACTGCAAACGATCAAAGGTGAAGTCTGTTCTCACGCGTAAGCAGTTTTTGTAGGTTCGTGTGAGAAGTACTGCCACGTTATTCCATGAATCAAGCTCCCAAACTGAGAGACACCTTGGCGAAAGAAAGTCAGTGGGGCAGGTGCTTACTTCCAGTGAATATTCAAGTTTTCACTTAGTCCATAAATGAATCTTTGCAGACTCACATTGAGTACTGCTTTGGGACTGGCAGGGGAAACTGGGCAAACTCAATTATTCAACGAAGTCATTTGTCGTGAAATCCCATAACGAAATTTGCAAACAGTACCGTTGCAGTCTATTTTAGGCACAAATGCCTCAATTTTCGTTCATGCAAAGTACTGCCCTGTTATTACGGGAATCGGGCTGTAAACGTCAGGACTCAGGGATCTTGGGGTCAAACGCTACGTATAAAAAATTGAAGTGTATTTAAATAATTTAGCGGCAAATTGCAAGCAAGCTCAAGTTAACTACTGCCCTGTCATTATACCAATCAGGTCCCTTGGGGCACTAAATTATAAAAAAATCAGTATCGTAATTTGATTCTAAAACTGGAAGAATATTATTCAACAAAAACTTCAAAATACTTGGATTGCGCCTGGTTGCTGTTCGGCTGCTAGTGCTTGATCATGGAGTTGGGCAAAAACATAACTTGAGAAAAAATAAGGGAAAAAGTGGAATTGGAGAATAGAAAAGGGAGTTTCCCGCACGGAACCGCGACAACTGCTAGAAACCACCTTCTTCTTCCCCTTCGACTACGTCCACACATCCGCCATGGGATTCCCATGGACAGAATAGTATGCAAAGCATGGAGTGGCGCGAATGTGGCAGAAAATTTGCCACCGCTAATTTCTGGAAACTTAAATTGCTTTATTCTGTAAAAGCGAATTTGGCGGTTATTCCCTTTGCCCTTTCGAGGAGCGACGCTAAGAACAAGGTGGAAAAACTCCGATGGATGGGCTTGAGAAAAACTCAAAGTGATATTTTATATCGTTTAAAATGGCCGTCGAGAGATTTATCTCTTTGAAATATTTCTCATGAGGAGCTGCTGTGTAACAGGCGGCAAAATTCGCACAAGGGAGGCATTTGGGCGTTTTTGTGACACCAATCTGCTCATATCTGAAGGTTATGATGATTTGAAGCGCGAACACCTGTGTTTCAGAGATCTGTCGGTGCTGATATTCCCGCCGAGCCGTGACATAATTCTTGTTCGAATGGTTCGAAAAACACATTCCAAACAACAACTCCGACCATAACATCCCATGCTTATAAATTATGGATGTTTATTAAATATCTCGGTATTGTTTGCCTGGAAGCAAAAAAGACACATCCCTGTGGAACACCACGGGTGGAATACTAACTTCCAAGTCGTCGCGTCCGCCCCATCAGATGTTCCACTTAATTTGCAAATCAGCGACAGCTTTTATCTCCTACCCTGTATTTACTTAGATAAATTGGAAACTGTCGTCATATTAATAAAATCTGAATCACAAAGGCTAAGGGAAGTGCGAAGCGTATTAAAGCCGTCCCCCAATATTAATAAACGGCTAAGTGTATATTGAACCACTGCATCGGACAAAACCATCTATTTATACCAATGTAAACATGAAAGTGTGACTATATCTGGCGGAAAGCACCCTCTTTGCCTCGGGGGAGAAACCTCGGACTGGCAAGGGGTTTGGCGAGCTGAATCGTGGTTTCCTATTTGTGTATCGAGCTCTGAAAAGGAGTTAAGAAACTGAAAAAAGCTCTGGAAAATTTGATATTGGAGAGATGACATTCACACGTGCACTTTGGAGAAACGCGCCTCCTGCCGTGTGGTGGGGAGAGTGCTCTTTCCCGTTCTACGAACGTCGTTTCTTCATGGCACCTCGTTGGTTTTCGAAATAAAAAGTTGTTGATGCAGAACGTGCATGATTGTCGGTCAAACTGGTCGATATTACATACATTAGGACTTCTCACGTGCTGCAGCGCATCTACTACTCCAACGCTTCGGTGCCAGTTACGAGGGCGGTTCTAGAAGTACCCGACCTAGCACTTGAGGAAAAAAAATGAAACATATTACAATGTTTCTCATAATGGTTTTTAAGTGCCGGATAATTACTGAAATTCAGTTGAACATTTCAGTGAACTAAGGAAATGTTTTCAGATTCTTTGAAAATTATCTCAAATAAAAACTCGAAAAAATGCTCTGAAATTGGCCTAGAAACTTGCCTAAGTTGTTTCACATTTATACTTGAACTTCGTTCAAAAACACTCGAGCGATTAATAGGAAATTCCGTGAAATATCCAAAGATGATTTGAAAATCATTAATGATTCAAAAGTGTCTTTAAAATCACTTGAATGTCTCTAAAAACTTCACAGAACCTTATGTCTGGAAAGTCACTTGAAAATAAAATAAAATATTCCAAAATTAGGCAAAATCTTAATAAGGTAGCTTCTCCCTACGACGCCACTACGATGAATCTACCAACCTGGAAATTTTACTTCTTACGCACAATGTTCAAGAGGTTTTTTTGCTGGAAATGCATTGGTGCAGATGGTTTATTTTCATAGTGTCTAGATATTTTCCAAAACTTTTTGGACCTGAAACGATGCTCCGGCGGGTTGGAAACTGTTGTCCCTCTGCGCTACTTTTCCTCCATCAATCAAGTTGCAAATTTTGCTGTTTACACGTAATACTTAAGAAACTTTTCAGCCTGAAGTATAATGGTGCAGAAGGTCTGTTTAAGCGGTAACAATTTGTGCAAATTTTGGTTTTTCGAAGATCCAACAACTGCGTTTTCCTGCGTGTAAAAAGGTAATCCCTCCAAGAAGGGTCGACCAAGAAAGAAATTTTACTGCTTTTACACAATATTTGAGAATTTTTCCGCCCGGAAGGGCATTGGCGAAAATGCTTGGTTTCCATGGCATCGAAAACGGGAGAAAGAAAATCTGCTCTCAGTGTATCTTTCTTCCTTGGGCTGGAATAAAGCATGGAATGAGGTGTTGGAAGAACAAAAAGGTGAAGTTCATCCGATCACCTAAAAGAAATGGACGATAAATTTGGTACAATTTTCGGAAAAAAGCTCTTCGGACTGTAAAATCTGAATTCTTGAGTTAAATGTTGATGCGCCTTATGGAGAATTCATATTTCCATTAAGTGAATATATTATCGAGTTAAATCCTCAAATTGCATCAAGCGATTTTTATTTCTTTGTAGAGAGCATTCAAGGTATACAGCGCTTGTAAAAAGTATTGCAACATGTTGATAACTTTGATAAATCCGATTTAAAAAAAAGTCCACATCCTAAAAATATTGAAAGTTTTAATTTTTGTTTCTTAGAGGATTGATCCATTCTTATTTCATTTTAAAGAAGAGCGAAAAAATGACAATAAGACATAGAAATTCCAAGCTGACTCCAACGCAAACAATTTTTTTATATTCAAAACATTTTGGTTTTCATACAATTAATTAGTGGTTGAATACAGTTGTTAGGCATCTATCACCATTAGAATATCAAAAAGGAGATCGTTTATTTGAAAAAAAAAATTTTTTTTCAACCAACTGGAAGCGTGAAAACTACTCCAAACTGTGAAAAACCTGAAGCAGCGACTAGTGGCGATAAAGCACCTGACATTCTTTTATCTATCGATGAAAACCCCATACAGTCTACCAGCAAACTTGCCGATGAATTTGATGTATCTGCAAAATCAGTAAGTAATCTTTTAGAACGAGAAAAATTTCGTCCATACAAAATTTCGCTTATCGAAGGGTTAACGCCTAAAGATTTTGATCGCAGGATGAAGAAAAAGGCATTCAGGGTAGCAGGTGCTTTTCTAGAATTTTAACTTGGGATGAAGCAACGTTTTGCTTAAACGGATCATTTATCGACATAATTGTCGCTACTGGTCTGCAGACAATCCTCATCGGATGCCTACACAACATCTGCAAAAGCTCAGTGTATGAATCGGCGAACAGTTCATCGGTCGATTTTCCATACACGAGAACTTAAACGACGCACCATAGTTGCACCCATTGCAAAAGGAAATATGTAGTTGCATCAATCGCGGCAATTTTTCCAGGAGAATATGGAGAAGAAGCAGCCAATGCTGTTGGGTCCCAACAAGACGGTGCATCACCACATTACGTTACAGTTGGGAGGGGGTATCTTGGGGAGATTATCCCGATCGACAGGAGTGGCACAATAGAATGGCCGCCACGATCTCCAGATCTAACGCCCTTCGTTTTTTTTCCGAGGTCACTTAAAAGGTCCGGCCACGCAATTTAGACGATTTACGTGTAAAAGGGTTCGATTAACGATTGAATCATTGCTGAATTGTTACCGGAGCCGAATCGCAGCATTTCTGGTGAGAATTTCAATTTGATTTTATGTAACAGCGAGTTACGCTAATTTGTATTTAATAATTGAACATTTCATGGGAGACCGCACGTTCAATTTCAGCTCTGAGCGCACCCTCGTACCCGGCGCAGAATCACCTTCCGTTCTGAGCGCTCCTTTCTTTGAATTGAAATTACGCGTGTTTGAGCGCTTTTCAAAAATGTCGCCTTCGCGAAAGCCGCGACCGCGTTGCGGTACCTCTTACAAGAGCTGTGCAATGGGCACCACCGCGATTGGTCTTATCGTTTCGGACCAATGTCCCTATTACTTTCTCCTAATTTAAATGCAAAACTAGCCGCGGACTCAGATACGCGAAACGAGCATTTGCTTTTTTGCCAAAAAAAGGGAGGAAAAAACCGCGCGCTACGTCCACCCGTTCTAGGCCGCGGCGCGGCGTTGCGTACCGCGGGTTCGGCACGGAGCGAATCGAACACGCCGCGGGGGCCCCCAGACGTGGGCGAACCCTGTTAGAGACCTCAGGTAGAGACGTCTCTCTGATGGAACATTTAAAACAACTAGATTAACACGATGTAGCCGAAATGAATAGGTCTTCCCCCCATTGAAACCCCGAGAACCTTTAATGCATCAGGTGAAAATAATGTCGACGTAGCTGAATTTATGCATAAGAGATAGTTGGCTTACAGAAACCAGAGGTAGTAATAAAATCCCGGGTAAAATATCATTTGATTCGAGTGTCGAATAACAGATTAGTTAATTTGAGAATTTAATGGTACAAAGTTGCGCCGTTCGAAGTTTATGGCCAAAATTTGATAATCCTTATTCGAATCGACTCTCGAGTTATTTCCAATTAAATTCACAAGTAAAGCTCCGCAATTCGAACATTAATAGTATCCGGGTAGATTAATGAAGTTGTTGGACCTTGCTTGCTACCAACTTAACTAAGATTACTAACTTGGGTCGTCAGTGTTATTTACCTTACGCGTCACCGAGTGTTATTATTAGGGGGCCCCTTGTTCCGGCTAATTAATCCGCCGATCAATTAAGACTTTTCTCGGTTTTCACAAGCGATTTGAAATTTGAAAACAATAACAGGGCATTAAACTCTACTTATTCTAATTGGTCGTAACTAGCAGCTCGTAAGGTGATTTACTGTAAAAGCGGTTCTCGCATAATAATTCACTTTCAGCAGCCATAGCACAAGAACACGGATGGTAATTATGCCGAAACAATATTATATGCGAAACATGGCGGATTAATTATCTTCAATACATAGAGAGGGTACGTTGTGTGGTTGGATATAACAAGCAATACCAGCAGATTTATGTTTCTGCACAATGCGGCGGCTTGTACTTATGTGTGTGTGTGCTTTTAGAGATATAGTTCATTAGCAAACACGGAGCTGGTAAATGCATTATATTGCAGAGCTGGTGATATTATAAATTTGCATTGCTCGGTGAGCGAAATTGGTAATGGGACATCAACGAGGACCTGAAAGGTCGAGAATAAATTGGTCGTAAAAATTGGGGCACACTTTCCATAAACGAATAAAATTTACGTCCGCGATGGATCGTAACTCCGGTCAATCATCTATTTAACTGTCAGCGTTTAACGGCATGGAAAAACGGCCATTTTAGGCAAATACATGCAAAAAGACGATGCGTTAGAGTCGTACGTAAAACGGATCTATCTCCATGCTTCACATCTAGCTTCACGTGTACTTTGTAATATTGTCGGCATGAATCGATTCACTGGACGGCACAATGTGACCAGAAGGTGTCAGGTGCAGGTAACTTGACAAATGCGCCCGATATTCGGATTGAATTCGTGTTTGCAGAGGAAGGAAAATGTATGGAGGTGATTTAATTGGGTTTGAATACTTCATTTCGCATATACAAATTTTCGCCGACACCGATGGAATTTGCGCACCAAGGGAGGAAAACGTTATCGTCGCCCCGGCGAAGCTCGGTAGGAGCGAGGCCGCTCGCTCCCTCAAAGAGACGTTTACGATTTTTCACCACGGACTTCGAAATTGTACAGGGCGTTTCCGAAAACGCCTCGCAGACGAAAAGGTTGTGTCACTTAAAAAATGTACCCTTGCAGGAGTGCAGAGCTCGACAGTGCAAAAGCTATACCGAGTGCGCCAAATTAGGCGAGCGCCATTATTAACTTCGTCATTAGTAGAGACAAGACCGTGGTTCACGTTCCAAAGAGTTGTGTTTGCTTGGGCCGATTGTGACGGTGATACGAGAACAACAATCGAACATCCAGCTGTAAAGGTAATAATAAACTTTTTTTTAATCCGGTATTCATAAACAAAACTAAGACCAGTTGAGTTTGGCCCAAACGATTTCAGCAACTCCTTTTTCGAAAATTCGCATTTTTTTTAAGACGTTATGTACGACTACTGAAGTATCACATGTTTCTTCGTGTGTTAAAGGGATTTCAAAATGATTTCTGTCAATTTACGAATCGCTCAGATTTGACATTTTACCAAACTGATGCATATTTATATGCGTTATTATTGCTCAGTTGAATTAATTTGATCGACTGCCGCTTGTGAAGTTATGAAACGGAAATACCGCAATATCTTAAAAAATCCTCATTTGCCGAAGCTTTTTTGCATAAAATTGACTTTAATTTTAAATTTCGCTCATAAATATATACAAAGTTCCAGTTAAATAAAAGTGTTTTTTTTTTCATTATCTTTTTGCAATTTGACCTAAAGTCTCTAGTAATAACAAAATTAATGCGCACTTATTTTGCTACACCCTGTGTATTCTCTAAATAACCCCTCTTCCAGTTTATGAAATTTAATTAATTTATTTCAGAGTCATAAATTTATTTTCAATAATTTTAACTGAAAACGTTGATTATTTCGCTATCTAGGTGACAGAGTAAAAATCTACTTAAAATTCTATTACTTCAGTGAAATACGCCCTTTAACAAGATGGTGTTTTCCTGGAAGATATTTTCGTTTACATTCGTTAACCAAAAGTTCCTTTTTTTCCTTAAGTACGCCGGAAATCTAATAAACCGCATAACGATTTAAAAAACTGAAGGTTTTAGAAGTTTAGGAATGAGAAAGTTGACGGTAGAGTCCTCTCCGACTCCCCGAACAATTAGAATGAAGTGTGAGCACCAACATTACTATCAACTTTGGTATGAAGGACAAGTGAGCCAAACTTCATTACATTTCATCAACTAGAAAAGAAGCAGCTTAGAAAACACCATTGCGAATCCCATTGACTTATCAATCCTAACAAGGCACTCATTTCTTAATTATACACGATTCGATAACATTTTCTAACAGATGTCTATCGATTTCGGGTTCTTTCTTCACGAGGTCAAGAGTTAGGCAACGATTTTGAAAATATTTGAGAATTTAAAATTACATATTTGCATGTAAATGTAAATACATAATGTAATGTTACGTATTTTTTAAAGTGCCTAACACACACAAAAATGTGTTACTAAATATAATTTATACCTTTGGAAAATTTTATCTCCGTCTCTCTTTAATTTTCCATGAACGTGTCGTTTGATGACAGACAGTCTGCAACACTTTCGAAGGAATCCCCTTTTGACTACTCAAAACGCGATTTTTTTCTGCGGAGCACCCTGTGTGTTCTATTCAATATTGTTAACCCCCCTTCTCGTAAAGTGCATCGTTTAACAGGAGCAGGCTTGCTATATACAGAATGACTATTTTTCAAGTTTGACCGTGAAGATTTTAGTTATTTGAATGGTTGCGAGAGGGGTTCAAGTAGGGCAGCGTTGCGTAAGAGAGTTGGAACTGACAAGTAGCCTTATTAGAAATTTGGAAAATTACAATTATTTTCGAAAACATCCGGAAAAATCGGTTAATTCTGAGAACTAATAGCGAAAAACGACATTTTTCACGCGTTCTAACGTCCTCAACTTATGAAGCACGCTTACCACACTTTGCAGTTCACAGTCGCCATAGATATAAGACAATAAATAGCTTCTGATTTTATTATATAGACGCAGATTTTAGACAGTTTAGTGTAATTTGTATGTAAAACTAGATAATTATGCATTTTTTATATTTTTATTTGAGAAATTCAGAGAATCGGGCAGAACGGATATTGTTTCTGTATGTAAAAATGAACGTTTCGATCTCTCCTTATTATGTCAAAATGTTGCTTACCGTTTTCATTTAGGCATTTTTCGTGCTTATCGAAAGAGGCTGAAAAGGGAGAATTTTCGAAGACTCAGAAATGGTTTGGTTTGGGGATAGCGCAAAGTTAACGAAGTTGCAGATCTTTGAATTTTGAACGCAGTGGCGGCGAGAAATTGGGGCTTTGCACAATTTGTTGAAGTTTGAACTCATGCATTTTCGGAGGCCCACTTTGGCGGTTGCGGTGCCCTTTTTTAAAGTTAAAACACGTCAAACCGCAGCTTATTAGCTCCTCGTTGAGCCCCAGGAGGCTGATTCCGAAATTCAAAAGTTAGCGCACAATACCAATTTTTGGCAGAACTTCGAAGCTGTCAAATTTTCTTCGTTCGGAAACGGTAAATTTTTAAGACGAGACACCCTACGTGAAATGACTTTAAAATCTGACGAAAACGACAGAAAAATGCGCAGGGGGGGGCTTCCATTTAACGTGGTTACGTTTCGTACCGTCACAGTTTTTGAGGTCGCCCTGTACGTTAGAAAAAAAATTCTGGAAAGAGCTTTCGCGTGCTGCGCAGTCCTGCAGAAGAAGTGAAAAGTTTGATTTTATTGGTGTAGAAGCTAAAGAAGTGTGACGCAGTATTTCGGTATCTTGTACAATTGCAATAAGACACGGTAATAATAAGATTGAGGTGCTTGTTAAGTCAAAAACATGTTATCGAATAAATGTAAGTATTTTTTGTTTGTAAATCGCCTTATTTTAATAACGTAATGGGCTATAATTTGTAGTCCATTATTTTTAAAACATCACAATACTTTTCAAATTGATTATCGATGTAATATGGTTAATTACAAAATTAAAATTATAAATGTATGTCTCCCGGTAATTAACGTTTCATATAGTCAAAATTAGAACATTAACAGTCAGTGGCGCGCCGACGAAGGAAAAACTTAAACCCGTTAATGTTGGAAAGTACGAGGAGAAGGGCATCCGAACTCGTTAAGCCCAAATTAACAATTTAATTGATAAAATATCGTCATTATCCCCGTTTACGGGTTTTATCGCGTGTGCTCAGAAAAATATTTTTTGCTAATTCATGTGCAAAATGTAAAACAGGCACAAATTCCCTGTAGGAAAGTTACGATCATTGGCGGATCGAAATGGCCTATACAGGGTAATTTATTTATTGGTATTGTCGGTGAGTTGGCTTTTGCAAGATTATCAAAGGCATTTTATGCATTCTCACCGCTTTTTTACGTTTGGCGTGCAAAAATGAACGACCCTGACTTGGAGCAACAGGCCTGGAACCATACACGGTTTGGTTTTCCTTTGTTTCAAAACCAAAAATCAATCGTTAATTAACTAGGAATTTTTCACATGTAAATAAGGCCACTTAACGCAAAATGCATTACGCATAATTTGTATGTATAGAAACCACATTTGAATGAACGGACATCCATCACTGCTGGCTTTATGGCGAGAGTTCATGTAAATTGACGGTTCAGTCTTGCCGTCTCTCGCGTTCATAAACCACTCTTTAAATGGATTTAGTCTTATTAAAATGAAACAAAGAATAAATAAATTTCGCCGTTTATCAATTTAAACAGTCGAGGCGATTTAAATGAGAGTTTCTCAACACTTCTTGCTTGTATGGAAACCCGACATACCATTTGCATCGGTTTAATTCCCATATAGGCCCTCGGTAATTCTTGGTGGATCGTGAAGTTTCAGTTCGGAAGCCCTTATATTGTGTGGATTTGGTCGTATATTACACCTCTCAAATCCAAACACAATTGCTACTAACAATGTATTATTGACCTTAAGCTTAGCGTAATACTTTAAGCCATCCTGGCTTTAGCGATAGCATTCCTCTCATAGAGGATTTCGAGCAGTGCCCCATATTTCCGATCTTTCGGGGTGAGAGTTCGTTGAGTTAACTGAGATTGCTCATTTCATACGTCTTGAAGTTTTCCTACGTATTTTTTTAGTACATTTCAGTCTCCGGTTTATCTCTCAACTACACAATCGGTTTGCGCATTAATCCATCTTTAAATGTCGTCACGAGTTATTCCATGCTATTCAGCTCTAATTCGATCATTACTTACAGTGAATCCCCGTCGGCGATGCGCTGAAGATGTTTCTCAACTTGGGCTGAATTTTCACGACTTCTTCACAGAATTCCACCCCTTGCAGCCCCGGAACGCCCCTTTTTCGCCATCGATGAGGTCAAATTTACCAAAAATTTCGATTCTAAAGCGATTCGAAATTTCAAGAAATAGCAAGTCTGACAAATGAGCGTCTCAAAGTATTTTAATGGCGGAAAGGAAAGGAGAAATCGACGCGTGGTCGATTGAAATTGAGGAATTTGAATCCGCTCAATATCTGACATCTCAACTAGAGAATCTTTAAGCATCATTTCTGAAGTGGATCATGCGGCACTGCGCCTTAGTCTTGGCTAGACCGGATCTTACTATAGAAAAGCTACTTGGAGTATTGAACGATATTCTCATTTTTCACAACTACTTTGCAGTCGAACGAGAATGAAAACTCACTAAAGATATCTAAAAATTCGATGCAGCAAAGATGCGATTAATTTAGGTGAGGGCACCTCTAGATCTCCGCAATAAATTGAAGTTCGAAGACTTCAAAACTAACAGAAATTTGCTTAACGAATCTCGTCTACCCTCAATATGATTGAATATTTACTCCTTCAGGACGAACACAAAAATCTACGGACTGTATTAGAATTTCTAATTAAGTACGGATTAAGTATCATCTATTCCACGTACATACGTCTGATTAAATCTATGAGTACCAGAACCCACGAGTCTGCAAATCTAATTAGGATTGGTGATTTAGTGAGGCGATTTGATAGACTTAACTTGCCCGGAAAATTTCAGAGTAGCGGTTTAGGAGTGTACTTCGAGCAAATCTAAAAATCTTCGAAACTGACAGAAATTAATGATTTAGTAAGAAAATCTGCAGACTACTACTAACTTAAATTAGCCTGTTCATTCTGAGTCATATTGGGATTTTTTGGGTTAACCTGACTTGGAATGAAACGAAAGGAAATTTGCGAATTTGCTAAGATATCTCTATATCTTACTAATCCCTTGTTGCTTTCATAAAGTTTTTTTTTTAATTAAGTTCGGAAGTATTCATTAGATTTGCGGAACTTATTAAGAGAATCTGTGATTTAGTAAGGAGACTCAGAGACTGTATAAACTTGAATTGGCCTTACTTGTTCTCCATTAGATGCACTTTTCGAAACGAATCTGGAAGCCTACAAATTTTTTAGGATTTATAATTTAGTAAGGAGACCTGAAAGAGCTATTATTAACCTCAAATTGCCAAGAAATTTCCAGACAGCCACTTTTCGCTGTTTTGGGAGGGAACTTGAAGGTTTACAAAACCAACAGAAATTTGCAGATTAGTGAGGAGATTTTCATAAATTTTCGCTAGAAATTTTAGCTCGGTCACGATGAATTTTTATGCCTGCGTTCTTGTCCCAAATCTAAAAGTTATCCTATTTAAGTTTGCAATTTAGGAAATGCATCTGGAGACGCATTCACCGGGATTAAGCTCATATACGTACATCCAGATTCGAAATTTTCAAAGCTTACAAAACTGTGAGACATTTGTGAATCAGTAAGAAGACCTTAATCCTGGCAAGCCGGAACTGACCTCTAGTTCGGACGCGATCGCACATTTTTCGTGCCTAGAAAATATTTTTTGTAAGGAATTTAAAAATCTTCAACACTCACAGAAATGTGTAATGCAGTAAGGACATGCGCGTACGATCGGAAATTTTCCGAATATTGTTCGGCGTATATGATTAATGGGTCTACACAACTTAGAGGAATTTATGCGTAGGCCTTACTAACCTCCTTATCTCGCCAGAACATAAATGATTTTTTAATTTAAGTTTTAAGGCGAATTTAAGAATTTAAACAACATTCTGGAGTTTATCATATACTACGGAGATTTGGAGACGGATCGGAGCCGGATTGGATTGGAACTTGAATTAGCCGTATCTCTCCCGTAACGGATTAGAGATGTTCGGGGGATTTGTAACATAAATTATATTAAAATATGTAGTTTAATGAGACGATACGAAAGTCTAAGAGTTTTAAAGCTTACAGAAATTTAATATTAAGTGTCGTAAACTCGAAGTCCTGCTAACTTTAACAGGAGAGTTTCTGCCGCGGCGGAATACAGACGAGGCGTGAGATTTATTAGTAATTAATTACCTTACAAAATTACCCTGGAAATCACCTAATCATTTTCCCTTTGTACCGCGAATGTGGCAACATAAAAACAGTCAACATCATCTTTCTACAAATCGTACAAGTTTCTATTCAGTCATTCAAAAAACGACATTTCCAATGTTGTTCTGGAAATTCTATTACTTTTTATTGGTCATTGATAGATGTTCTGGTTGCATGCGGGTAATACAACAATTACTTTTTCTCTCAGCTTCTCCAGCGTTCAAATCTATCCACGATTCTACTAGACAACGTTAAGTAATGGCACGACCATTCAGTAGTTTCTTTAAACGTCAGTACGGGGATTTGTTCGGTTATTTTGGATGATCTGGATCCGGAAATACAGTGAGATCATTTAAATTTCATGTCTAGCCAGATGTGGGATTTTACACAAGAGAAATAGGAGATAAAAAGTAGGTCGTAGCTTGATAATGTGCCGCAAAATGAGGTTATATTAGGTTAGTTGGGCACCCAATTATATACGAACGACGATCGACATATGTATGTATGGCCTTCGACAAACTTACGACTGACCACATAGGAAACTTAAATGACCTCTCGGCATCTACGTCCTCCCCTCGAAAAATTGAAGAGGTACACACTACATTGACTAAGACTTGCGCCGAATGTCACGTGAGCTGCTGCTGATCATTGCGCCTCGGCAATCATTGTTTGAACCAATAACAATCGAGACCTTTCGTTAAATCGATCATTGCTCATACAGTGATTCACTCATTTACTTCTTGTGTCTGCACTCTCTGCCTGCTGGCCAATAATGAACTTGATGCTGAGCAGTGATTGGGGAGAATCGGACTTAAACTAAGCTCTTTTCTTGCTCCTCATAAATTAGTGACCCAATTAAGGTCGTAATTATAATATCTTGTTGGCAGCTTATTAACATTTTTGTAGATACTCGCCCAGCTTCATTATTTCCAGATAAAAACGGGTGTTTAAAGTAGGCTTAAATCAAGTATCAAATGTATTATGGGATCATAAGGCGAAAACTCCCTTCTTAATCAGCCTCTGGTGCAGTTTTGTCCTCTCTGCTTCTTATTTTCTCGCTTGAAATGTTGATCTGTTATGGCTAATTAGCGCGGCAAACAATGTCTGCATACTTCTGTGGCAGTTGATATCTGTTATGCTATTTGTTATTATATTTGCAGACCACACATCGTACATTTCAACATGTTTAATCGGTGAGTTATTATGTCACCTCTCTTCTATCAGCAGGTGTTTACGACGAAGAACCAGGAACCGCACCGACCTAATTGCCAAGAAGTGATGTACATAATGGCCTTTAATACGTATCATTTCTATTCTGCAGGTATAATGCCAGCCATAACCATATTTTCCAGCTGCGTTCGTGCAGTAATAATTTCCGCGAATCTGAAGACCAAGATAGACATAAGGCATATTCGCATATCTATACGGGGAAGATACTGTTACAATGGCTTCCCGCGAACCAAGGAAACTAGCCATACTTAGCTGTATTAGTAAATTAATTATGTATCTCATAAACCATCATGATTTAAGCTTGTAAAGTGTTTGTCAACAGTTTTAATAGTTTATTGGAATTTCTTCGGCATAACGTTTCTGTGCAATGATCAGTCGGCTGGTACACGTGCGCTCTCCAAGTTTGGCCTTTGTGCCTAATGAGACTGTCTCTGCATGAAGAAAAATGTCATTGCTTCGCAAAAGTAGTTTTGATCTAAATTTGTGATGATGCTCGTTTTGGGCTTGACGATCGAGAGATATTGATCAGATCTGATAAAAACGGTATTTAGGCTTCGCAATACTCGAAGGAATGTAAATCGATATGAAAAGTAGGTTTGCACTTACATAATGCCGATGCAACCGCCATCGAAAGTCCCTTTTTCAATTGTAATTATTAAACACTCTTGACAGGTATCGGAATACCTTCGCCTTCCTAAAACAATAAAAGAGACAAGTGTTTAATAATAATTTACAAACAGAAACAACCCGACATGTTAAAAATGACACCCGACATGGTTTGGCTCTTAACTCCTCTTATAATCGGGATGGTTAGAAATGGTCGTTTATGTTAATCATAGCTCATTAAATTAGAAAGAAAAAAAATTATTTTGTGGGTAAAATGACGCCGTGAAATTTTAAACCTTCCGTTTTTAATGACTGTCATTTTTCGGTCTGTTACCAAAGGGATTGGTGAAACAAAGGGTTCATATGTTTATTGGAAAAAGACCGCTATAAATTAACATTGATTAGGATTTTGTGTGATAATATCAGATTGTCTGTGGAAAGGGACATAAATAATGGCCAATATACCTGGCGGCCTGTCCGTAAACGAAAACAGATAACCAGCCTTGGGACCGGAAAGAACTTTCTTCTTATTTGCTCTTGCTGTCTTCAAATTGCAAGTACACTGACGACGTAATATATTAATGTCGATACCAAAACTGTCCCAAAGTTAATGGCCTTAATAGATACAGCGAAGAAGGTTAGTACATTTCAACGTGGTCCGTTTCGAAACATTTGATGAAAGCTGAAAATCCATTTGTCTTGAAAAAGCGCGTGCAGCTCTCGAGGGGTGCTTTTTTCATTATTTTTTGTGGCTTTCAAGTACCTTCGCGTACGCCCTTTAACCGGCTATGATTCGTACACCCATATTTAAGGAGCTGATTCTCTGGATAAGACGTCATGTAAAAGTAATGAAAAATGGCTCGTCTCCGAGGTGGAGAGCGTTGAAAGAACGATTCAAAGTCCAAAAATCGGCAAAAAGAACAAAAAAAATATATTCCTTCGCATTTTCAAAACGGCATAAAACACATTTTGCTGAACCTTGCTGTGCCTACACAGTAATCTAAACGGTACATTTCCCTTCTATAAAAAAATGCGACATTCATAAGTATGCGTAAGAGTTACCACGTAAATTCTTACAGGGGAATTGGGAGCACGTCACTGGTATTTTCCAAAACGGGCACAATTTTTTCAATTACTCATTCAAAATACATCAGAAATGTCTCTTATGTTTTTTTTTTTATATTATAAGTCGTTTTTCAGAGAAAAAAATGTTTAAAATCTATGCTAAAAAAAAACAAATTTGTTAAAGAATTGGCCATGCGAAATAAATGAAGTATTCCCCGGTCATTTTTCAAAATTCCGTGATGCTTTTAACCGCCGCTCGCGATTTTAGCTGTTTTTCAGTTAACATCCTGTATCTCGGAACGAATCGTTTTAGAAAATACATTTACACAACATTTTCGTTTTAGAACAATCCGGAGGATCAGCCCTTATAAACATCGGAACGCCCTTAAGGGTCATCCTGTATACAGAGAGGCGTCTGACCATCTTTATAATGGTTCTGCAAATATATAACAAGAGAAGGAGCATAAAAAAATAATGAACTTTTCAGCGTATTAAATTGAAAAATTTTGCAAAAAAAAACGTGGAAGCGGACTTCTGTAATTAAACCGAACGAAAAGGACAACCGATTCTAACTAATTTGGACAGAAAACAGAATCGCCCTTTACCTCCCTTCCACTAGTGGCGAGAATGACTAACCCTACGTATTTAATTTTTAACAGTTCCGCATTTGTTTACGGTTATTAAAATTTAAAAAAAGTTGATGACGGTGGTGAAGAGCCGAAACGCCGCATCTTCGAAAAACGATTTCCGTGTTGTAGCGCGGGAAAAATTGCCTTGGGGAGCGCCCGCCGCTTCCATGTTTCCATGCAACTTAAGACGGAAAACGGCCATTTTCGTTTTTTTTCGGATGTTTTCGAAAGCAAACGGATTTTCAAAGAATTAAAAGGCGAAGTGCTGCTCTCGTTAAGACACAACTTAACCGGCTCCGTGTCGCCTCCGGTTTCCGAGATTCCCACGTCGAGAGCCGAACTTGGGACACCCTGTACCCACAGCGCACCCGTTTAGCACGGTTTTAATTTTCTTAATTTGAAAGCGGGGCAAAAAACTTCTAGAGAGGTCCAGTCATATCCTGGCCCTTTAGGGTCATAAGAGGTATCGGAACCTTTCCCCAATTTTCTGCAAGAGCAATTATTTGTTCCTCGTGAACGTATGGGGAATAATAATAATAATAATGATTGTACGGTCGTAATCGGCTAGTAACGATTATGTATCTGTTCTTCGAAGCACGAGAACAAGGAATAATGATAGCAGTGATTAAATAGTGGGGTGTCTTAGATAAATGAGTGACAGGCCGAACCGAATATGTCAGTTCCCAGTGGTGTATTTATATAATGATAGACCGGGAACAACACGAGAGCGCTCGTTTACTTGGACGGGGTCATAACCTGATCCCCCGACTTCGTACAATCACCCATCTTTTTACTTAAACTGGACCCTCATGAGAATGGGGCAATTAGATCTTCTGCGTGAAAGAGAGAATGCCATTTTGCCTAATTTCGCTTATGCAGTGCCGCACTCAGATCCGCGGGGGTTGCACTGCAGAAACGAGCAAAAACGGCTAAGTAACCGTTCTAGTGCGCACATATTATTAAAATTAGCTCTCGTATCCGCATTAGCACGATTTCTTCGTGCATATAAATTTAAAGGCGACACGAAATGTCACTTTATGTCTTTTACTCTAATGACGCAATAATTATACGATTTCCATTGTTTCCCGATGGAAAACGCCGCAAAACACCTGCTTATTATTATTTCTATCAAAGCTTAAGCTCCCACGCATGTAAGGTGATACACTTGGACGATTTCTGTACTAGTCCGGGGTGTATGTGTTATACGGTCGTATGCGTTGGCTTTTTAAGTGGAAAAATGTGTTTCATGTGCGAAATACATAAATGCGGCACAAAAATCATGCGCTCCGATCCGAAGCAGCGCGCAAACCGATCCTCAAAAGGTATGAAAGAGACATAATCCCCGGGCCCAAAACGTCCTAAGCCGCACGAGAAAAATCAAAAACACCGCCACTTTGCCACCCATTCAAAGACCTCGAGGATTATATTTTTCCAGGTATCTCTGAAAAAGCTCGCGCATGATTGAGTTAAACACCCTCTCTATCTACATGTGACACAATCAACGCAGTCTCACATTATACAGGGTGTCCCGCAAGTGTTTCGTTATATTTCGGTGGGTAACAGTGCATTGAAAAATAATATGTCTCCCTATATAAACCATATTCCAATAATGCTTCATTAAGAAGATACAGGGTGTTAAACTTAAAACACACCTGGAATATTTCAACGTATCAGAGTATCAATGAACGGGCGAGCTCAATTATGTATTGAACAAAATGGCCACCAATTTGAACAATTTCTATGATGTTATAGCAAATAAATAATATTTAAAACAAACTTAATATTATTAAGACCATTTAGAGAATATCGTGCATATAGACGGTATTCAATTCTTTACTGGCAAACGATACGTCGGACGAAAAAGAGTCAAGTGAGCATTTTTCTTCTAAATGAAATTAAACTTCTAAAAATAATTTTTATTGTGATGAAAAGCAGTGGCGCACCGTGTTTTTCTTTAAAAATGTGCCGAGAGGTGTCCGTACGCACGTCACTGGTGAAACGAAAAATAGCCCTTTTGCATAAATAAATGCGTCTACATTAACTCCCAAAACATGCCAAATTTCACTTACATATCTCAAACGGTTTTGAATATAAAAGTTAGATTTTTTAAGTAAAGTTTAACACCCTGTATCTTCTTAATGAAGCATTATTGGAATGTGGTTTATATAGGGAGTCATATTATTTTTCAACGCACTATTACCCACCGAAATATAATGAAACACTTGTGGGACACCCTGTATATTTCTATTTATATTTCGCCGCATGATCGATAGAAATAAATTTCAGGTTAAACAAAAGTGAAATTAAAGTCGAGTTTTATTTATGAACTTTGAGATTAATTAGCCCCGCAGATAGACGTCTATAAAGTCCGTAATCAATGTCAATCAAGTCTTGGCTTTACTGACAAGCTCTGTATATGTTACGTCGATACTGACATTTATCACGGGCAAAAATGTATAGGGTATTTCTTATCCACCCTCCCTGCTCGTAATCATTTTTTAAATTGAAAAATCTGTTGTGATATATTGACACACCGACGTTTTGCTTCTCTGCCCTTTGTCTGTGTTTTAAATATTCGTTGTGCGATTTTGGCGTTTCTGCACCAATTTGGTTATTCGCACGATTTGGTCACGGCAGCGTCGGAGTTCGGGCGAAACTCGGGTGAAAAACCGCGTTAGTGACGTAAGGCACGGCGCGGTCAGTGCGGATCGTTTTTTGTTAAATTTCAATTTTCACCGATTTGTCACTTACGCCGTGTGACCCCGTTTGAGACCTAAACGCCCCTCTAACTTTTGCGTTTTCAATTCGATTTCGAAGAATCACGACTCAAAAAAAGAGAGAATTAAAAGCTCTATTTATGCAGAAAAAATCGTTTTCTAATTTATCCGACCAAGACCTGCTGAAACTTGATTTGTATGTTAAAAATACGAAAAAAACTTTGTATTTTTTTTTTTTTTTTAATAAGCTCGCAGCGAATTCAGCATCAGTCAAAATGAACACGTACCAAATTTCACTAAAAAAATAACAAATATTACCCATTTCAGAGAAACTTATTTTGGCTTCGAACACCATTATTTTACCAACGTGGCATAAAAACAAATAAAAAATAAGGTAAACAAACTAATGACATAAATCTCGAAAATTTCCACTACCCCATCTTGTAAACCAACGCACTTATTGTTTATTTTTAAAATGTTCCTTTGGACATTTGTCAATTGTTGCGGAGTTGTTACGGGAGTTGGAAGATCCTCGATGTCATTTAGAGCAGGATTCATAAGCTTTATTTTTTATCGTGCGCGACAAAAAAAAATCTAAGGGGGTAAGATCAGGCAGTCTAGGAGGCCGCTCGATTAATAAACTATTGCGGCCGAAATTCAAATGTCTCACACAAGTGGATTTACAAACGGGACTGTCACCTAACTGAAAGAAGCTCCTCAAATAGGGGAGTGGCAAATCGTCCAAAGCCTTGCCGGAGGAATTCTAGAAAATTTGGACCGTTCAGATCTTCACCAAAAAATAATAATTTGACGTTTATCATTTATTTTTATATTTATCGTGTTCGATTTGATTCATTTGAATTTGTTTTTATGGCTACTTTGATAAAATAATGCTGATCGCAACTATCAAATAAACTTCACTGAAATGGTTAATAATTGTTATTTTTTATGAAATTTCGTGCACATTCTTTTGGGCCGAATACTGAATTAAATGCGTGCTTGTTTAAAAAAAATACCCACATTTTTTTTTTCGATTTTTCACATATAAAACACGTTACAGCGGGCTCTGGTCGGATGAGTTAAAAAACAATTTTTACTGCCTAAATAGAATTTTTCACTCTCCATATTTTGAGCCTTCTTTGAAACTCAGATGTAAACGTCAAAACTGCAAGGGTGTTCCCACCTTAAGAAAAACGTCACATGGTATGGCATGAGCACATGTTTTTTTTATATCGATGATATTCTGGGCCATTACTATTTAATTGAAATGAGCGAAAATGTGATATTTTCAGCATCAAATTTAATACTATAGGAAATTCTAAAAAAGTTAACTGCTCTGCGTTCGCCCCGAATATTGGACAACTGTGGACACGCCGGGTTAAAATGCTTTGACGCTATATATCATAGGTCAAGGCGAGCACAATTAGTAATAATTCAGCTACAAATTGCTTTGTACCGCATTAAAAAATCGGGTTTCGCTTACAAATTGCACACTTTTGAACAAATCGAAAACTTTTTTTTTTTTATTGAAAGGTAAAAGCTTAAAAAGTTGGAGAAATAAGTCAGAAAATGGGGTAACATACACTTAATAATTTTATTGCGCACAAAGCTATAATGCAAAATATAAATCGTTAATTTCAGCTTTGCAAATTAATAAGCATTATTAATTTTCGTTAAAATATCTCTCATATTCGTATCGCTTCTCTTTTAAACCTCTCTTACAACCACCGCCTACCCATTGCGCACGACTAATTCATTAAATCCATTGTCGATGATCAATGTAAAATCGAAAGTCTCATTTGCAGAAAGTACGCAAGTTACTGTCGTCATCAACATCATCAGAACTATACTAGATGAATTTCTTCATTCTGATTTTTCTCTGGTTTTTGTTCGGTCTGACTGCTTCCCTCTAATTAACTTCCGCTTCCGTTGCTAAGTATTCCTTTTTCTTTTCTGCATTTGACCAAAGATTTGATATGACTGCAGATTAACCTGCACTAGTCTCAGTGGATAGTCTGTCTGTGCTCCATGTATAAATATTTCCGAGGTACAAGCAGACGAGGCTTTAAAAAAAAAAAAAAAAAAAAAAAAAAATTAAATCCATGTTTTTTTTTAACCATAAACTTTAACAAAAATTTCTATATATACCAAAAATGATAATTTAAAACGGAATATTTCAGTAAAAAACGAGACATTTTAATTAGGACTTCGAACTTGTACCCAAACCTTTGTTGAAGCGTAATTTAGCTAAGTTATTCGGACAGGGAAAACCTATAAATAATACACTGCATTCATGTCGTTCGATTGAAATCACCATTAAGGCGATTTTTACTTATTAACTAATACATTTTTATTTTTATTACAATAGGGGTAACGCGGGAAAGCACCTACCCTGTTCACCCACTTACCCTACTGCATCTTAGTTCAAATCGTGCTTTGGAAGCTGTGAAATGCTTGAAAAACTATTTAATTATAAATTGTTTATTGCTAATTTCATGACGGGTGAATGCTGAAAGCTGCACAACCACTCAATTTACTGTGGCTTGGAAATTTTCTTCATTTCTTAGTTATTCGGTTTTTAAGTAATTTTTCAGAAAATGGGCTGTGTGGTATTTAGTTAATTCAAATTACTTTAGGTTTGCTCGGTTAGTTTTCAATGCTCAGAATATTTTCGGGAAAGTTTCTAAGACCTTAAATATTTGAACTTGATAATCAGATTAGTTCCAGTTTGTTCAGGTTGGATTTCCGAATCCAGAGTCATGTCGAATCCTTCTAAAACTTCGATTATTTCAATTCACCAAAGTCAGGTTAGTTGAGATTTAGTACATTTTTTTATCTGGTTTTTTCATTTGTTAAAAAAAAATTGACCGTTTTGCATTGAAAATTCAAAAAATTAGTTCTGATTAGTTCAAATGGAAGAACTTAGAGTGGTTCGAAAAAACTTTGAGTTTTCTATCTTACTAAAATCAAATTAATTCAAGCATGGCCGATTAATTTTCCCGATTGACAGGAATATTTTAGTCAATCTGCCTCAGATGTACCTTTAAAAGCTCCCTTAAAATGTTTAAGACCCTTAAATTCCCATTTGAAGCAAGTTTTATTCAATTATAACTCAGAACTTAAAGCTCGCTTTAAAGATCAATTCTAATTAATCCAACTCAAGTGATGTGAATTAACGCGAATTGGCCTTGAGAGAATGTGCAATTTCAAAAAGTCATTAAAGTCCGTTAAAGAGGGTATTTCGAAAATTCCGTTTTTCTAGTCTGCGCAGAGATTACTGATAATAAATCTTCAAAATCATCCCTAAGGTCTATTAGAACCAGTTTACATCTGTCTAGTTTAAAGCTCCCTTTTAAGAAGTAAATATACTATTCATCTGTGTAAATTGAAACTAACTGTATATCAGGACTCTCAGAATATTCTTTAAAATCAGTTAAAGACAGGTTACCTAAGTTATGGACTAAAATCCCCATTTCAGCAGGACCCGCCTTTCTTTGCTATGGAGATTTATTAATACGAACTTAACGCTACATATTTATATATTTACCGGAGACCGTTGGTGTTACAGGTATTGGTTGATTACTGAACATACGTAATGCCCAGCTTCATGCATCCTTCACTATAATTCATCGAAATAGTGAAGAAATTAGTCATTGCCATAGGCCACAGAAAAAAGCAATAAAATAATGTCTAGACGCCTGATAAACCGGCCAGTGGTCCAATATGTTGAAAATCTTGAAATATCTTATTAATCGTATACTCCGATGTGCTTTAAAAGAAGTTATTCTTCAAGCACGGCAAAATGTACTAAAACATGTGTTAAAAGAAAATAAAAGAATATGGAGTGTGGATGATTTTATTGATACGATAAAAGCGCGCCTTATCATCTAAGCTAGCAATGACAGTAGCAGCAATGATATATCTGAATTCGATACCGTTGATTCTGATCAAATCTGATAAATTAGCCCGAGTAAGTAAATGAAATAATTATTTATAAATATATAGTTAATCTGGTTTTAATTTTGACAATTCAGCAACATTTTGACCCACAGTAATCGCAATGCATATTTATTTCCGATTCATTTTTTGTGTGACCTTCCGTGATGACTAATTTCTTCGACATTTAGATGAACCATGTATAGGCAATATGCATTCAATTTCTATCTGCTTCTTTACCCTGGATGACCTCAGAAGCACTAGGACACATTCCTTGAAGGAGGCGGATGGTATCTTTTCCACAGTTTTTTCTTGCGACAATACTCCATCCTCAAGGATCGTCGTTCTGTGGCTGCACCATTCCCTTCGACGCCCTTCCGGCCCTTTTTGCCATTTAATAATTTGATGGTCGTGCTTGGATGAAAAATACCTATTTTCATGTAATTCCCCTTTTCAATTCTAAGTTCTCTCGACATCTTGAACCGAATGCAGCGGGACATTTATTGTTTAGAACTCTCACAGTTATGACAATGAACGTATGAAGAATGCGCGAATGGTCTCTGGACAGAGCCAACATAGATTTTTCAAACCTGGTCAGATATGGTCTGAACATCCTGTGTTCTGTCATTGTTAGTGTCAGACTGAAACGTACGTTATTTCATTTGAAATTATAATTTTTTTTAATGTTTTTTTCAACTTTCCTCCATTGTTCATATCGAGATTGTTGTCAGGGTGATGGTTCTGTCTGTTCTTGCTAATAACCCTTGTTGAATTCACATTTCTGTACTTGTCTCCAAAGCCATAGCTGCGTAGAGTGTACAGGGGGTCGTTAATGTCATGCAAACGTTTCAGGATGTGATTTATCAGTTTTGTGAAGAAAACTTCACATGAACGTACGTCTGCAACGGCCTAAATTTGCAGCTATAGGATGTTGACATTTTTTTTTCAATTTGCCAATTTGCCTGAACGTACTTAGATACTACTTGTGTTTAAACCTCGTATTTTGATAAGAAAAGTAATTCAATTGCTCACTAAGTGGCGCCCCTGCATACATCCCGTCCGATATTATTTACGAAAAAAATGGTACGCCACTGACATTTTTTGACGGGAATATTTTCCGATCAGGCTGGTCAATTCTACATAAAAAAGGTATCTTGCGGTTTTTGTTGTTAGACGCGTCGTTCTGGATTAAAACAATAAAAAACGTCCCGATTAATTTGTTTAGTTTAAGAATTTATTATAATTTATTATTTTGCATTAAATATTATATATTTTATAGTCTATTATAAAAGACCCTCTTCCCGTAGAACTGACCAGCCTAATCAGAAAAAATATTCCCGCCAAAAAAATATCAGGTGCGTACCATTTTTTTCGTATATAATATCGAAAGATATGTATGGAGGAACGCCGCTGGTTAACCAATAAAAATTTTTTTTGTTAAAAAACGAGTTACTATTTCCCATTAACACACACCAGAAAAGAAAAATTTCAATGCCCTTCAAGTACGAATATGGGCCGTTATCAGACATACGTTTACAAGAACTTTTCTTCATAAAATGACCCGAGGAACAACACCCTGAAATATTGGCACGACATTAAAGAACACCCTATATAACATAGATGACGTGCCTGCAGCAATAATCACTCTCTTTGTTATCCGGTTTGGTCCTGCAATATTTGGCATCAGCCTCGAAAGTTTGTTGTGACATTCGCCCGTTTGTTTATTCTCCGAACATGTTCAGCAGGGTGAATATGTAGACTTCAATGAAACTTTCTTTCTTGCAACAAATGGTACGAGCTCGATCTTGTATGGAGCGATCTTAACCATCATGTTCTCCATTTTTTCGATTACTTTTCTTAATGAGTACTGTGCTCCGTTTTCCAACTCTGATTTTAGGAACGTTATTGTGACGATCGTTAGGTCATTTGCAATTGCCACCAGTTGAACTTAACTTTCATTTCGTCACTGGCACTTCGTTGTAGAAGACGTTTCGCAGGATCGGGTTTCTTAGATGGCACTTTGCGGAACTCCTTGTCATATTCAGCAAGTATTTTTCTACTTTTCAGGTATGATTGTATGACGCTGTCTAGGTAGCAACCAAGTAACCACTCATAATCTGCCTGTCTACTGCTGCCGGGGCTCTAGAGCAGGGTGCTGAGTTGAGGGCATTCTTTATGTCTAGTCATAGAGGTCCTTTTGTCGAGCGAGAGCCTTTTGTCTTATCTGGCGTACTTAAAACTTTCTTGATTGCATAAAATTTTTCCTTTTACCCATTTTCCAAAGTCGTTTTCATGAATCACATTTCTGTCGTGCATTTCCTCTCCAAATAAAATTTTATTAGAGTTTACAGAACTTTTTCTGTGCTGCTCGAGAAACAGATTGGCCCTCATAGGTTTTCTCGTTGGCAATTCCCCCCCACTCTTTGGTTTTTCATCAGAACGCGGACGATTTTCTTCACTATAAAAGGTGGGATTCCATCTGGATCGGGTACTTTTTTAACATTCATTCATTTTCCTGTTTTCTGTACCTCGTTTTTTTCAAATAAATTGACAATTTCTGCATTGAGCAGTTGACCAACAGCTCCCTAGGTGCGCCAGAGGTGCTAGTTTTATTTGCTCGCGTATGTTGATAATGAAATCCTCATGCTTTTGAATTAACCTGGACCAACCAGAACGATTATATGATTCGGGATCCTCCCAATCCCCTTTAAAATTCCCTAAAGTTAGTTTACGTCAGTTTAGTTTGGAATTTGCTTATAAAATTGTTGTTAGTACAGAGGATTTTCAAATAAAAACTAAAATTTTCTGCTTTATATCGTGTTTTATTTAACAATTTTTAAAATACATAATACACGTCAATAATAACGATTAAACCTATTGGTCCAAACCCATCGCTCCGGTCATGTCAAATTCCGACTGAAAATTGCCTGACGAGAACGGCTGATTGATATATTTTATATTATTAACAATAATTTATCAATAATTTTCGCTATTTCAAAGTGCTGAATTTAACCTATTGGGACTTCGCCATAGATCACATCCAGGTTAGCCGATGATTAAAGGGCTATTAAAATAATACCGGCCTGAGGAAAACTGGAATTTGGTGCCAAATCTTTGGCAAAAAGCAGTTTCATTGGTTGGAGGTCATTTGGAAAGGCCTTTTTTCTTGACTGAGGAACTTTGCTAAATTAACCTAAATTTGTTCCTCAAAACTTGGGGCCACTTAGGCTAACCCATATAGGTATCTTCTTTGAAACTATGGAATTCGGCCAATGAGAAGTAAATATGTTTCATTAGTTTGAGGCTGATAGATACTTTTTTTTAAATTTTGCTTGAGAATAACTTCTCACAAAGGGATTATTGGAGGGACGGAGATGTACACTATTCTCAGTTAAAACCAACTGAGAATAATATTTACCCTTCGCTCAGGGCTCGGACAGGGGTCCTTTGTTAAAATTTTGAAAAGTCGTTAGGAAATAGAAAATTTACAGAATTAAGGTGTATGGAAAGTCGGCATGAAAAATAAATTAAACACTCTGAGCATTCCTTGACTCAATGACTAAAGAATGACGGTTTTCTGACATGAAAAAAAAGGTTGATTGGGGATAAATAACTACATATGGTACATGACTCTATTTAATTCTGTGAGAATTATCGATGGTATGCTGGTTTATATTGACCTACGATTTTCTCTATATTTAATAGGATTTTGTTGTTTTTCTTGATTCTCTTGATTAATGGTCCAGAAGTCTCAGCAATACAAAACTTTACATATGCATTTTTTATGTAAAAACAATTATCGCCAGTAATTTTGAAGTCAAATATTTTTACAACATTGACCAGCCCATAATGAGATAAAGTGAAAACAAATATACTGCAACTTCTTTTATACAGAGCGGGCACATCAGGCCCAAGCTAAACAGTAAAGGGAAACGAACTCTGCGTTAGAACAATTTTAAGGGTGAAAAACTACGTTTAAAATTTACAATGAAAAAACCACGAAACAAAAATGAACACACCAAAAAATATCACGTACAAAATTTCTTGCAAATGTGAGGAAGTTTGTATTAATAAAGTTTCTATATATTCGTGGAAGAGAAGTAAAAACTGAAAACAAAAAATAAATTACTCTGTAGGGCAAATGCATATATTCCTGCACGCCTTTGATAAAAGTCTCAGAAAGACGTGGAATGATGTTTGAGTTGGTACCAAGGAACCATTATTATTAAAAGGTGCGAAAGCAGAGGAGGGCGATATATTTTACTTGATGAACCCGAGGCTGGGCCTCTTGTTCAGAAACCACGGATAATCTTTGATTACCATACCTCAGAAGGAGGTCCATTTCGCGCACATAAAAAGAATTCAAGCAGTAACCACCACCGACTACCACTTGGAGTAATCGTCAATACAGAAAACGACCAATGATGCAAATCAATTGTTGGAGAAGTCACTAGGAAATCTGTTTATTTCGTATGGTATACAACTTGAGGAGGAGGATGAGGACAGGAACAGGAATTTTCTTAAAACGCCTTGATTTGTATGGCAGTGGATGTACGTTTACCATAATCACAATAACTAATTCGTGATTGTCCATTTGCGATTATCCCTCTGTCAGTCACACGTGTATGTGTCTGACAGGTACATACCTAGCATACAGGCTGAGCCCGGAGGATTATGCCAAACATCGGGAGCATATTGCATATAAATAATACAAGTGAAAAAACTTATATGTCTTTGTCCGACATATTTTACAAGTTGTAGCCTAAACGGTGTGATGGATTGGAAGTTATAGAGTAAATGAGAAATATATGCATGATGGGAATATACTACTAATTACAATGTAGTAATCTAGAGTTTCCTGTTGAACGTTAACAAAATATTTGAAA
This sequence comes from Euwallacea fornicatus, assembly GCF_040115645.1. Classification (NCBI taxonomy): domain Eukaryota; kingdom Metazoa; phylum Arthropoda; class Insecta; order Coleoptera; family Curculionidae; genus Euwallacea; species Euwallacea fornicatus. The sequence continues at coordinate 1,240,695 of NC_089579.1, forward strand.
TTTGAAAAAATCTTCAGCCTTTTCGTCCAACACTGTACGTGTGTCCAAACGTGCAGATGTCGAGTTTGTTCTATTTGACCGTTCGGCCCCGTGTCTGTGATGTACCACGCGACTAATGATGTTATTAATACCCACGCGACCAACTGAGGCTTGAAAGGTTCTTGCACCAATGTCACCAAGCGCGACTCCACCAAAATTGCGAGCGTCCACTAATGTCCATCGCAGAGATCTCCATCATTAGAATTTTGCACGAGGAAAATATTTAATCATAAGGGCAGCAATGATAATCGGGCGTTATAATGTCATTGCGTCTGACACACATTTCGACGATAAAAAGGGTTGTATCATTTAAGCCGAGATTAACTTTTTACGTCCCGCCGTAAAGGTTTAATTGAAGCCTTGTTTATGTCACATAATATACAACGAGGTATAATATTCATTTAGCTTTGGGCAGTAATGGCGGTGACACTACGGAGCGTCCTCTAATTGTGGCAATAAAGATGCGCCGTCCGCATATCTTCGAGCTACAAAACGGCCGCTGAAAAAGGTCGATATTTATACCCCGACACCGGCGAATATAAACATGAAATACCAACGAGAACGGTGACGAAAAAATCGCATACAAATATATATTTTGAATTCTTTTTGTTTTGTGCGCCAGTGCATTATATCGCCACCAGTCTTATTGTTCTCGGCCGATATGCTAAGCGGCTCTCAGTTCGGGACATTCCAGTCCAAAGTTCGTTATACAGAGCAAAGAGTGTTCATACAGAGACAACGAATTAAAGGGAATGGGGAGCTCGAGTGTCCGCGCCATCTTGGAATCTGCGACATACGTCAAAGGCACATGCATGGAACTAATGATGCGAACGTGTCAGGTTCCCACGTACCTGCCCCTCCCGGTCGTAACGTAACGTCTACTTGTTCAGTGCGGGAGCTAAACCCCGAACGAATGCCTGGCGAGAGAACAGCAACTCACTTTCCCCTGGGTATTAATACGCTGTGTTCCCGAGGAACACCTAACGATTTGCACATTTTACCGGGAAGATATTCTCCGAGAGTTTTAAAAAATATAAAAATAGTAAGTCGTGTTCCCACGCCACTCTCTCCGGCCATTATCTAATAGTCAATTCAAATTTAATTTACGTATGTAGATAAGTCCCGTTCCCACGGGGCTTCAACCGTTGGCTTCCAGACCGCGATTACCCGCTTTCGCGAAACGACATAATTTTTCCGTCGAATATTCAGTTCTTTGCCCACGTCATTGTTGCATCAGTTTAAACTTAGAAAAGGACCGTTCGATCGAACCTGTTTGGTGAGGCACCAATAAATGTCATGCAACACCATCAACAACTCCTTTAAGCTTATTGGTTCGGTGCAGTCAACGCTCCTCGTTTTGGAGGAAAATGATCTTTTTGCCCTTGGTCTAGGTATGGAAACTGCTAAATCGATATTGTCATAGAGCACAACAACAATAAGAAGGGCCATAATATAAAACATATAGCAGAGAAGCCAAAAGTTTCCAAGTTTCGTGAACTTCTTGTTGACGATGTTAGAAATCGGAAAGTCGTAGATCGAGTATTTCTTTAGAGGTTCCCTCTGGGGTTTAAGGGGCTGTGTATATGCCGACGAGGTGGTGTTTCCTTTATGTGGGTTGCCAAATTTAGACGAGAACGAACATACCATATTGGCGACAAAGAATTTACGGTGTAACTGCCTTTTAATATGTTCCTGGAGTTTTCCGTCTCTCTCACCCGTTACCAATAGACAAAAATAAAGAGTTAACGATTCGTGCAAATACGAGAGATTATTTACTTTAGTCTTAAGGCATTTCCTGACCACGCTTTCAAAATGATCCTCTTCAAATTTTCCACACTTATGTAATCTACCCTTAGGCTACGCCTATGGATTTCCACCGCCTTAGTGGTGTGTCCAGAATGGCCATATGTCGGGAACCCATTATCTTCCAATAAGGGTTACCCTTCATAAAAACTTTCACTCCTCTTCCTCGTCAAGACAAAAGACTAAAGTATCCTCATTTTTGCCAAAATCAGACTACAGCTGCAACACCCTTGTAAATTATCCTTTCTTACCATTGTCTTGACTTTACGGGTTAAGAATTTGGAAAGTTATCATCTGTGGGTTATGTTGCCTACTGCCTAAAACCGGAGCACGCCTATGGGTACTGACCCCCATTTTTAGTACTTAAGGTACCCCGAACCTGGTACTACCCTCTATTCTATTCTATTTTTCTAATAATAACGATACGACCGATATAGCTCGACGCTCCCGGAATCTTGTAGAATCCTGCATCCTTAACTCTTAGACTCTCTCCATTAAAGCCCAAGATCTTTAGTTTTGTAACGATTCAGTGTTGTGTGTGTCATAACGAGTGGAATAAAATCTACTAAAGCGTTCCCGAGTTTTGTTTCGCGAGTTCCATTACACTTAGTCGGGAAACACCCTGTATAATCAAACGGGATCAGCGACAGGAACAGACACGCACCAATAGTTGCTCGGACAGTAGCCAGTGGATTATCGATGAAACTTAAGAAGCTTAATGAATGTTTCGACGAGCTTCAGCATTATCCCCCATATCAAACGTCAGATTTATAAGCGTTAATGAGCAACATCAATATTAGATCACAGTTTAATGGCAAGAGGAAATAATTCGGAAGGCCCTAGGAGAAGGCGGGCTATAAGTCAACAATTATCAGATTCCCCAGGGTAAAAACCTATCTGATTTTAGCCAGTCTTAGTCAGAAGTTCTATATCCCTTCGATGTTTCCAATCACGGCGAAGAAGCTGCAATTAAATCTCCCTTTATGGTTGATGGAATTTGGCGTTATTGCCAGACTTTTGGCTATCCCGGACGTGTTTAGTGTGTTTTGCACAACTAAATCCCACCGAAAGGCCGTAAGGTTACTATTTCATCGGTGGGAACAATGTGTTCTTTATCTGGAAACTTTTCTGTATCAGCAAAATACTCCCCTGGGATGCTCTAGGTATTTATGAGGCACCTTCTTTGTGGATTTGCGGCGTGGATAAAATCTCCTGATAAGATCACCGATACGGAGCCTTTTTACTTAAAGCGAAAGTTTTACAAGATCGGCCCACGTTTCAATGCCTTAAGAGACAAACTGGCAAAAACTTATTGAAATAGTGCGTCGCAAAGTCGCGTCGGAACAAAATTATCTGTCGGATAACAGGGAGATCAATTTCCTATCGGAAAAAGTGAAGCAATCGAACAACAAATAGGATGAGCGCTCGTGTTCATAGAACCAAAGCGGGCGGAAAATCGAACAAAAACAGATGTAGTCAGATCTGGGCTGCATGTTCATGAGTTCACGTGCAAAAATCTATGTGTGTTTGTGTCTTGTATGGTCGTAAAGATGCTAGTTGACACATAGGCGTACGGGAGATTTTTCCGAACTTTCCGTGCACAATCTTGAAATTAACGAGAGCAATCTAACAGACTTAATGTTCTACAGGTGTACGAAAAAGTGTTATCAAAATAATGGTATTATGAGACTTTAGCCCCAGGTCCTGGGATGACTCTACAAAGACGACTGACGCAGTCGTACAACAACGTACTAGACAGACTGTCCTGCACGAGTGTCCGCTCTGAATATCCTTCCTGGAGTTTGTAATAAAAAAAAATATGCTAGAGTGCGTCAACTTTGTTAGGAGGGGGACGTCGTTAGGCAAAAAAGTAATTTTCGAAATGTCATCTCTCTACCCCTGAACACCGCCCCTTTGAATTTTTTAAATTGGAAGCGGGGTTCTATTATACCTCGTTTGAAAGGTAATTTTATTTTGTACATGGTCAAGCTTTTATTTTTTATTTTTGCGCGTTCGTTTTGCAGCAATTAAATAAAAACCAAGTGACTTGGTTTCGACCATTTCTCCTGATAATTTATTTATTTTATGGTAAGACGCGATGAAAGGGACCTCCATTGCCTTCCACGCACGTACACTACCGTCCATAAGTATTTGCCCACCTTGAAATTTTCATTTAATCACATTATATCTAAAAATTTATTACAGATAGTATTTAGAACTTATTTTAAATACAAATTGCCCTTATTTCCAAACTTCGTCTTAAACATTAGCCTCGTCAATATGACCACCTTTATTTTTTATAACTGTTGCACATACCCGTGGCATTCTTTCAAGTAACTTTGTTGGCGTTTTACTTGATATTAAACGCCATGCTTCTTGCACCATCGTCCACAAGGATTCCTCAGACGATGGGCACTTGCTTCTTATCCTCCTGTCGAGCTCATCCCACAATAATTCGATGGGACTGAGGTCAGGCGACTGCGGTGGCCACTCCATCACCTCGAGTTTATTTTCGGTTTTTAATTGATTCAAATAAGATTTGCAGATTTTGGATTTGTGTTTCGGATCGTTATCCTGTTGAAAAATAAATTTCCGCCCGAAAATACGACGTCCAGAGGGTAACATTTGTTTCTTTAAAATTTCCAAATATTGTTCTTTCTTCATTATTCCATTAAATTCTGGGGTGGGCAAATACTTATGGACGGTAGTGTACAAGGTGCTCTGTTTTCGCTGTAATCGGGGGGTTTCGGGTATTTTCTGAGTAGATGAAAAAGAACCGTGGTCAGGACCCTGGAGACTGGTTTTTGAGCCAATTTCAATTACCTAAGCGGCAGTCTGATACGTCGATTTGTTTGGGAAACACAGGATGTTATCGATTTTTTGTCGTTTCCTTTAAAGCCCCATTAGTTTTTTTTGTGAATACATTTCATTTTTGGCAAAAACATCTCTTGAGAATTTTCTTATGTGCAATCCAGTAGGGTACTCGATTTTTTTCTAACTTAATTTGTTTTCGAGTTACGGACCGAAGTTGCTTTCTTATGTAACCACACTTGTATGGTTATGTTAACCATTAACTAAAGAATTTTTTAACTTTCTGAAAACATACTGTTCCATATAGTTATCACGGTAAATAAGAAAATTATACATTGCAAAAATTTTTTTCCTTAAATACTTATCACTATTAGAATATTCGTAAATTTTGTTACACAGGGTGTCTCGTGTTCCCAGGCCAATTCGCTAAACGGAGATTCTTCGTACGGAAATAATCAGATTTTCCTTATGGCACTTTCTTCTTTGGCGTTTTGCACTCATGACACAGGCAGTTGAAGTTGGCAAAAAAAATTACTTTCGATGATAACTTAGGAGTTTCTCAACGTGTTCTAATGGAATTTTGCATTGATATATAGTTCGATTAGGCGCATATTTCACAGCATTTGGGGAAATTATGGGAAAAATAGGGGGTGGTACACGTTTTTCTCTTAACTCTTTTTTTGTGTATTTGTTTAGTTACTTAAATTAATTGTTTATTTATTTGGTTTTCTTGATTTTAATAAAATTTTGACTTGTTTTAGAAAGTATCACAGTCTTTTTTTCCCAAATACGTCACTTTAACTATTTATTCGTCTAATTAACCATGGCGGGAAGACGAAATTTAGAATTGCCCACAGCGATTCTGGCATTAGCGCGGGAACAATTGCTTTTCAAATGGCACAAGAATGAAAAAACCCAAATAAAGAAACTACTAATTGGAATGACTAAACAAGCGCAAGATTTGCGTGCGCAAGACAAGTTGGGAAAGCGTGCGCACGACCCCCCATTTTCCCTATGATTTTCCCCAACTTTTTTACCCAAATTCTAGGAAATGTGCGCTAAAGCGAACCGTACATCACTGAATTTCATTAGGATATGTTACGAAACACCCAAGTTATTAACAATTTCTTTTTAACTAATTTTAACGTCCCCTGTAATGAGTATGAAGCGTCAAAGAAAAACTGTCACAAGGAAAGTCTAATTATTTTCGTATAAGAAATCTCCGTTTAGCGGATTGGCCTGCTCGTACGAGACATACAAACATATATATACAGGGTGTTTCCTAACTACGTGGAAAAAATTTAAAGGCGTAATCCTCGACTGATTTTGAGTCTAATAAACATATGTCCGCAAATGCCTTGTTTCCAAGATACAGGGTGTTGAAATGTGACAAGAAAAATAGATTTTATTTCCAAAATGACTCAATTCGGGTGTCTGAATTTTAGAAAAGACAATTGCGGGGGTTCCGGGGTTTTCTTCAATACGTCTTAAGGTTTCTTCCTCCACTTCTGGTGTTCGACGTGTTATTGGCTTTCCTCCTCCTGGAGTTTTCATAAGAGATCCTGTATCACAAAGACGTTGAAAGAGGTTTTTAAAGGTTTGGTAGTTTGGAAGCCTTTCCATGTAAATGCGCCTCGCTGCTAACACTTACTATCAGCAAGGCCGTAAACAAAAACCATATGGGCCGTTTCTTGATTAGTGTAATTAGGCATTTGAGAAATTTTCAAAACTGAGATATAATCTGATTTTTGGGACACAGAACTAAATTCTTTCACTTTAGAGAGTAAAACACCGAAATGACACTGACTATCTTGTTTTTAGTAGTGGAAGTAGCGAAAAAAACTAACAAAAAACAAGTTAGTAAATACCACCAAACCTTTAGAAACCTTTAAAACCTTTTTCAACGTCTTTCAGTCAACACCTTGTAGCTTGGAAACAAGGCATTTGCAAACGTACGTTTATTAGACATTTTTGCCTCAAAATCAGTCGAGGATTACGCCTTTAAATTTTTTACACGTAGTTAGGAAACACCCTGTGTATATAACAAATCTTTATTTCCAGTGGAAAGGGGCCATCGACCCATATGGTCTTTCGGCCCATGGGTACAGTTTTGTTTGTAACAATATTGTGCTATTACCTAGCTACCTCTTTAACCTTTGAATATAATCGAAAAAAAAAAACATACAAACGTATTAAACGTTGTTTTCATAAATCGTTCATTATTTAAATCGCGTCAATGCAAACATTTCGATAACGTGAACCACCCTTTGCCTCAATTAATTCACACTATCGAGCGTCTACGGATTTCGACATTGCGTCTACGTGATAATCAAAAGTTTAAAAATTTACCTCTGAAATTAGGGATTTAACAAAAAGCTAGCGACACTGCTAGAAATTTTCAAAAAAGCGTCTCGATCGTTTAAAACTCAAATTATCCAATTGTGACGTTGAAAGGGGTATTTGCAAAAAATCGAAACCGCCCAATTCGTTTTTCTCTGATACCTTTGCGACCATTCGGAATTTGGCCGGTATAAAGGCGGATTAACGGTCTGCTTTAAATTACGCAATTTTCTTCTAGTTTAAGAGATTTCACGTCGATTGCCCTTTCCGAGGCCGCCGTGAGGCTCGTCCTTATCTAGGACAGCCCGTGACGGCCTAACAACCTCGTCGTGTCGTAACCCGACTTTCGCACATTTTTTTCTTCCACGAAATTTTCCATTAATCCATTTTTCCACATGTAAGATTTATATGATTCTCCGTTCGACACCCCGAAAACATGGACCTGTCCTACCGTGCAGTTAATCATCTGTTCACCATCCGTTCTGCAACATTTTGTTCATCAACTTGTCGCAGCGATTATTTCAGGGGTGGTTCGGGCCAGCTGCTTCTTTCTACGCTTTCAATCAAATTGATTTTTATGGTGCGACTAATTCGCAGTTTTCATTTGCATATTTTAATACTGGCAGCTGTATTAGCAGGATATATTAGGTGCTCAGTTTATGTTTTATTTCCACTGTTTTGGGGATTAGTGTTAAATTTTAATTTGCTGATTGCAGTTTCGTGTTAGGACTCGCGCTCCAGGCACCAAGCAATGAATTACTACCTTAATCTTATGTGCGGCGGATTAAAAACCCTTCTTTCTAAAACGGCAACAACACGACATTTACTCATCCCTCGATCCCAAAGAAAAATATGCTAAAACATCCCCATTTCGTTTTTGTTTATCTTGGGGAATAATTTGAATACAATTTCAATTTATATCCACGTCGACGTTTCGGTCTCCTAATAATGTCTATATCAAAGAGACAAGTGTAAAAACAAACAGGGGTCGGGATCTGGGTAAATATAGCTCGAAATTATTTCCTATACACATAAAAGGTGTAACCAATCTGAATATTAAAACGCCGACATGACATGGGGGATGAAAGGGGGTGGCATTGGCGTCGCTCCTACATGGGGGCTCTGATTGGAATTAACTTGTAAATCGGCGAATTGGAAAGTGGTGACTTGGCAACTTCAGACCTTTGACATCGGTTATTATAATTGGTGGGTATAAGTATCTAAACGCGTCGTTAAATAATACAAAAGGGGCGTTTTGGAAACAACTCTAATTATAATAGACAATGCACCGTGGAGACTCTCACAATACACAATTTCAAACAGCATTAATCACCAAAAATTTATTTCGCTTTCGTGGGAGAATTTCAAAACAATTTTAAATTTATATTCGATTGTCGAGTTATATTGTGACGTCCCAACAATTGGACGGTGGAAGAACATATCTGAACATCTGGTAAACAAATGAGTTGACGAAACATCTTCAGTTTAAAGTTAAAATAACTGCTACAGCGTTAGTCGAGACTACGAAATAATCAAAGCCGAGAACAACTGATCGAAAAAATGGACGATTTTGCAAAAAAATTTTGAGAAATTGGTGTTCGATCGAAACTCTCGTTAGAGAGCACCACGAAGATGGCGGTCGGAAAGTGTGAATTTTGTGCACCTGGAAGTTCGGTGCAGTTTAGTCTCGGGCAGGTTTGGAAATATGAGGATTCTCGACGTGTTTGCGAAGCTTCAAAAGTGGTGGCAAATACGAATTTTTGCCACGAATGGAACGAGCGCGGAGACCTGGAGATTCGACTGAAGTGGGATAATCTGTAGGTTCGTCTATTTTGAGAGAAGAATTTCATACTAAAAAATCACAATTTTGTGAAAACAAACTGGCCTCAAAACACAAGGGTTGAACGTTACTTTTCTGACGAAAGTTCAAAACCAATTGTAAATGGGGATTTTTACCACGAGAGACACGAATGCTACAATTTGGAAATATTCGTCTAATACCTTACAGGGTGTCTCCTAATGGCTGGTAATAAAATGAAATGGGAGAATCATGAGGTTACTTCAAAATAAAAGCTTCATATAAAAGTATCGCATCCATTTCGATTTAGAGGGTGTTAAAGTTTTTTTTCGATTTTCATTAATTCGTCTCTTATTTGTGAGCGTAATTAGTCCCAAACTGGTAGTGACAATCATTTTAGCATTACAAAAAAACCGAAAACGACAATTATTTAAAATACTCTACAGGCCGTTGCTTTTTTAGTGGTCGCTCTCAATGTGTTACGTCAGACCTTTTTCTTGAAATTTTAAAATTTTATTCTTTAACTTCATTTAGTCCCTCAGGCCTTTAATTAACTTTTTCTCCTCTCTATTGTTTTTAATTGGGAACAATAGTTTAGGAAATGCTTGCAAAAATTGAACTTACCAATTTGGATTATAATCGAAATAATTTCCGAAAATGCTCTATCATCACACAAGATTCTACCCTCTCTCTCATGGACTGCCGTAATCTATGAAAAATTCCAGTGGTACTTCTAATACTTCGACGAACATTTACAATTTTATTCAAGGAAAATCGAGCATAAAAAATTGAAAAAGATAAATTAGTTTTCGTCTAATGTGAGATTAAACTTCTTCCAAAATACTTCGAGTTTGATTAGGGTTAGAACAATAGAAACGAGATTAGAAAATTGGAAATGTTGCTGGTTATTCACTATACACAATCTCTCAATTTCTCATTTTTGGGAAAGAAAATTGAGCTTGAAAGTAAAAATTTTTTAGCAAACAGACTGATTGGAAGGATAAACTCTTGTGATGCAGCCTTAAAATAGTGAAAAAAAAGCTTTCAGTACAGGCTCACTTAAGGCCGACGCCCCACCCGTTTTAAACAAAAACCGATGGGCTTAGCAAAGTAATTTTTTCCCCACGTTTTCGCATGAAATGGGTGGAGTGTCAAAGATCCGGTAAAGTAAGGAGAAGTTTAGACACTCACATATGCGGCTGCCTCTCAATTCTGAGAAAAAAAATCCTCCTAAAAAGCAAATTTAGAGCCAAATTGGTCTTGAAATATTACGTTTAACTCCATGTAAAAGGGGTCGGATCTTGAAAAAAGTAGGTGCCTTTAGGCACCGTAGAAACCAGAGTTAAGAGCTTAGGTTTGAATAGGTGCAGCCGTCTCATCGGTAACGGCGAAACTCTTTTAACCTCATTAAATCTGTTAGTTCCGGGTGTTCTCTCATGATCTCCGCAAAACATCTTATGGTTCTTATAGGTATGTTAAGGTCCAGTCAATTTAGCGCATATCGGGTCGACCTATTTACGCGAACGGCATATCCATTGCCTTTCCTAAATGTAATAACCTCTAAAATCGCACCTCCTCTAACCAGCAGACCCATTCCCTTCCATATATTTCCGGTTTATTACCCTAATCAAATCAACTAAAACGGCAGAGCAAGGTGCGAATAAAAAGAGATAGAACCTGCTCCTCCGTCGCATATAAAACGAATCCCCGAGCCGTTTTGTCGGCAGTTTATGCCCCAAAATGCAAAACCCCGACTGTTTTACATTTCAGTAAGCTCATATTTAATGGGAAACTCTGTGAACTATATTCTCTGGATCGTGCCGCATATGCTACCCCTCGGTATCGTAGATTTAGACCGACTTAGAGTTTATGGAGAAAATGAAATTACGTTCCCCTTTAAGTTATATTCGGCTTTTTCCATAATGAAAGTGATATTTGAGAAATGCGTTGTAGCAAAACTCTTCAAAAAAACATTTTTCTTTTTTAGTTAAATCGCGTCTCGTCTCGTCGCGCTCTCTCTCTATCTCTCTCTTTCTCTCTCTCCATCCCTCCCTCTCTCTGCCCCTCCGATTCGGGTTTGTATTCCCAAACTCCCAAAACAGAAAGTGTCCATAAAAATTTAGGAGTATTTCTGTTATTAACAATAAATCTTCGCAATTTCAGAGGCGACCGATTTCGTATTCAAAGTAGTGACGTTTGTGAAACTGCAATATGTCACAGATGGCCCCAGGGAAATATTACTAAACCGGCGGACAGAGGGCATTTATTGACAGACAGTAGATTGTTCTTCGATCAGGCGACCGCCAGACATTCCCTATAATTCTCGTTCCATCCCCCTTTTTACTCGTCCTGGTGTAAAAAAGGGATATTTATTTCCTTCCAGTATGCATTTTTATGCAGAAAATAATTTGATTACAGTGAAACAGGAAGTTTCGTTCATAATTAGAATTATTAACGAGGACTGCGCGGCTCTGAACAAACGCTCCCGACGAAGACCGTTGGACAGAGAATTACGATTCTTTGAATGACGATCAAAGTGACGACAGCTAAGAAATTTGACTATAAACTAAATAGATGCACACAGGGTGTTTGGAAAAATTGGTACACAACGTAAGGAGGTGAAAGTAGAGCCAAAAATAGTAAAAAAACCTCCTACAAACATTGTTGTGACGGAGCACCATTACTCAGATGCGGCCCTCCAAGGGTTTTCCCTCATTTGGGTATTTTTTTAAACAACTTTCTTTCCGATTAAAGCGATGGAATGAAAATTGTAGATAACGATCATACCGTGATGGTCTTTAATTATCATAGCTCTCATCAAAATTGATTAGATAAAGTAGTACGAAAGCGAATAAAGTATGAACGGGAATTTCTTTTGTGCGACTCATAAAGCATTGGGGGGAGGTTCGTGCGTCTAAGGGTAATAGGTAGAAATATCATAAGACCACGTCCACTCTGCTTAATCTCTGAAGATTGCATTTTTAGTTCGCATCAACGTGAGTGTACTCTCAGATTTCCTAACGTATTGTTATAAAAATTCTTATATGTGAAGGTGTAACACCAGCCGAAATCCTTCAACGACTTAGAGCACAGTTCGGACGGACACGTGTAAAGAAACTCCAAGTGTATGAATGGTATAAGAAATTTATGAAAGGACGAGGAACAATTGAGAACGAGCCCCATGCTCTCGCCGCCCTCAGACAGGGATTTCACATGGTGTTTGCGCTTTGACTTTCTCCATGAACGTCGCACAGTTAACGGAGTCTACTATTGTCAGCTACTGGCTAAATGCATATCGCCAGAAAAGACTAGAATACTCTATAGGAAACGTGATTCTACTTCACGGCAATGCCCGCCTTCACATAGTCGACCTGACTAGGGAAATGTTGCAGGAAATTTACTTTGGCCAACTTTGGAACACCTCCCTACAGTCCGGATTTACCCTTAGGTGATTATCACGTGTTTGGAAACGAAAAAGGCACTAGGATGACAAAGATTGTATAACGATGCAGCTCTTGAGGCCTTCGTTCGCAATCGGTTGCAAATGCGTCCCGCTTCTTTCCACGATAAGAGTATTAAGAAATTTCCGCTACAATGGAAAAAAATCTATTTTGTAATCCGGAGGTTACGTAGAAAAATAGCATGTATCTTTCACTTTTGGATTTTGTTTCAATGCGTAAAAAAATCCGGTGCATTTTCAAAAATCCGAAACATTTTTCAAAAAAATAAAGCACGACTCAGAACTTTAACATTTTCATAGAGTCGGCATCTTCAACGATCACAATTTAATTATAGTGATTGTCACTTTCTGCGAGGAAAACAGTCTGCACGCTGAAAAAGACCTGCCGACCTACATACAAAGTTGTTAATTAACATAAGCAAGCCAAAGAGCAAGAAAAATTTATTTTTATGTTCGATTTTAAGTTAGGACTTTGAATTTTCCAATTCATGAAGAGTATGCAAGTGACAATCTCTGCAATGAAACTGTCACCGTCAAAGATGCGCACTATGTGAACGTGTTAAAAAAGTCACTATTCTGGGCAATACTTTACTTAAAAAATAATAATTTCTGGCAAAACTACGTAGGATTTGAAACAAAGTAGATACAAAAACGCCTAAGTTGTTAAAAAATATTATTATTGACTTGATAATTCAAAGGAATAAAAAAAATCAAAAAATTTCTGTTAAAGATAGTTGGGAAACTACGTTGATTTATGATCGATTTTGAGGAAATTTATAACAGTTAAAAACCCTTATGGTACGATCATTTCCTAGAATTTTCATCTCATTATCGTAATCAGGAAGAGCTTTATTTAAAAAAATTTCAAATGATAGGACCCCTTTGGAGGGCCATGTCTCGGTAACGGTGCTCTGCTGCGCCAAATACATAGGAAGTCTTTTTACTGTTTTTGGCTTCACTTTCGACTCCTGAAGTTTTGCACCAAATTTTATAAACACCCTGTATAATGAAGAAAGCTAAAATTTTCTGTTCACATCACGTACTGAAATTTAAACACCAAGTTTTACAGCAATTAATTAAATTATCGCTCCGAGTTTAGTTCAATTTAAGACAATTATCAATATTCGAAAACACATATAATTTCGGATTAAGAAAATTGACGCAGTTTGCTCGATTCACGCGTAGGGGGCGCTTAGTAAAGACACGCTCTAGTCTATTCTTCTCTTTCTGTTTCGCGTGAGCATTCCGAAACGTCGGGTCGAGCGTTTTCCTGCGTCGAAAAATTAATTAATTATCCGACGGTAAATGTTCAGTTTTAATTGGAAATTCAGCTTCAATTGATGTGCACAGCCATTGAGTTCTTGAAAGGCGAGTGAGACAATTCCCCATTTGAATTGACAAGAGATTGACTAGATGCAACAAACGTCATTTTGACGACATTCGAATGCGGAATGAGTCGGATGGCATTTCCAGAATAGGCGCCCTCCTTCATAGAATAGAGGAAGCAGCAACAGCGGAGGCCAATAATGATTAGTGTTGAGGATATAATTTATCAATTTGATTCTATTGTTATTACTACAGTCCCCCAATCATTAATAAGCTCCACGCATAACGGTAGCTACGTATCGGCCCCGCAAGTGTAATAAACGCCTTAAAGTACGCAATTTGAAAAATATTTCCCATAGAAAATAGCCGTAGTAGGACGTTATACATAACAGCACCAATGACACCGACTAGAATAGTAATGAGCTTCATCCTTATAATTGTCTATCACATTCTTATATCCATAAATCACTGGTATTCGCTTCGAATACATATACGCATCCAATTTAAAAGAATTTATGCCTCGGAATGGTGTTAGTATTATAATATGTTACTTATACTTCTACTGGTGTGAGAAAATTCGATTGTTTCTCTCGCGTTTTAAAGAGAAATGAGAGAATAAAACTTGATTCATGGATCAATTAAAATACATAAGTGTTCGTCCATACTTTTTCGCACTTGGACGCGGACAAAAAGGCAAATATTTATATGTGATGAGGACGTGTTAAATCTGACAGCAAGAAGTGCAGCAATGAAAATTGTCACGAGCTTAAACATTGCCGAACACGACTTTTTCCTCGTCATAGCTATTGACATGAATGTTAATAACGACAGTTTGAACCATTGCTCTCGATCCCGTCCTCGGTTTTTCTATCGTTATTTCGGTGTTATGGAATCCGCAAACAGGCACTTATATATTGTTAAAATAATTGGAATCACTTCTAACAGCTTTGGTGTCTCCCGCGATTCGATCGGATCATAATAATGAATCAAGTCGAAAGTCGAGGCTGTAAACATGCCAGGCCCCTCGTGTTGTAAAAGACTAGTTTTTTAATGGTCGAAGGTTTGGAAAGCTCGACTTTATGATTTCCTTTCACTTTTTTCCGTAATACCTGCCGCGCTAAAGGCACTTAAGGCACCACGGCTTAACCCTATCATCTGCATGGATTAGAATGCTATCTACGTTTTCGTCCAAAAATTTCATCTAAACTTTCGTCTCGCGGGCCCTCCTCTGCTCCGCCACAACTGAAGACTTGATTGAAAATTTGGGAATTTTTTTGATGTACTTGCCAAATGGACAAGCCCTAGGGACACATTTCACGGCTCGCATTTTTGCAAAATCGCGACTTACCAAATATAGGAGCTGCACTAGTATTTTTCCTAATTAACAATTCCTTAAGAGTTGCGACCAAGCGTTAAAATTTGCAGCTTGACATGCTATTGTGATAGAAAAACGAGTTGAATTTTTTCTCAAATTTTGTTTCTAGGTTGAAAGCACGGTCCGTGAGATCCATGCAAGATTTTATGTCAGTACAGAGTGTCCCATGAAAAAGTGACCACCCCGAAAAAGCGTCGCATTGAAATCTGTCAAACAATGCTTTACGAACAACGGGATGTCAGGAAACGCATCATTGCGGAAAATGGTACTTGAATCTACGCAGACAACCCGGAAACAAGGTAAACCAAGACCGAAAAAAATGTGTCAAAACCACTAAGAATTGATGTCATGTTTACAGTTTTCTTCAATTATCGCGGTGTTGCGCATTACAAATTTCTTCCGCCAGACCAAATGGTTAATAACATATATCATTTGAGTTCTACGTTTCTTTTCCGTGAAGCTATGCGCCTCAAGATGCCACAACTATGGGCAGACACTTCTTGGTTTGTGCACCGCGATAATGCGGCGTTCCAGACTGCAGAGAGTATTTTGCCGAATTCGTTCCAAGACCACCGCAGTCGCCTGATTTAGCATCGTTGGACTTCTGACTGATCAACAAACTCAAAAGACCGCTTTGGGAATATCGTTTCTACTCGACTGAGGAGATAAAAGATCGAAGAAATTACCGGAGGTCGTCCCGGAAAAAGACGCCTTTGACTGTACCGAGGATTAAGAAAAACGATGGTATAAGTGCATTGCCGGACGGGTACTTTGCGGACGATGAAATTTATTTTAAAGAATAAATAAAGAGTTTTTCGTTTTATAAACCAATTCACCCGTTTTCTTGATCACAGCGGTACGGGCCCTGAAAAGATGTTGTAGAGAGTAATTTGAGAATGTTAGAAAGTGCTCGAACAAAACCTCCTATTCCCCAAATAGCTGTTCTCCATTAGTGAATTCCCGGCTAACCAAACTTTAAAACTTTATAGACAAATCACAAAATTAGCAGCTTGAAGTACCCTAATTTTGAGCATTTTCGATTGAGAATGTCGCAGCTGCATGGTTAACTTTGGCTCTGCAGATGGTTGCTCTTTCCAAAATTTAGATTTGTGAAGTATTTTCTTACCGCTTACCGCTGCTTATTTTTCGACCACAAAGAACATTCAATTTGAACTCCCTCTGTTTACGTAGAGTCGTAAAATGAGTCTGGTGCACAAATAGTGCGAAATCTCGTAAAAAAAAAAACGATGGGGCGGGGTGGAGGAGTGAGACTACATAAACTCTGTAGCAACAAGAAGAAAAACCAATTTTCAATTGTCAGAAACAGTCAGCAATATTTGCAAGGGGTTTCGACAGAGATACTGCCCATACGTTTTTCCGGAAGAATCCGATTTCCTCGCTGGTGGAACAGACTTACAAGTTCTACTATGTTCAGGTCGGATTCTACTGATCCACATTCTTAATCGTCCGCACTTTCTTTCGCACCTTTACAACTTCCTGACGTAATTATCCATTACCAGCATTCTTCACCCCATTTTCAAACGTCAAACTTCCTTTCCTATTTTTAAATCCCCCAAAGAGGTAATGAGAAATGAGACCTTCCTCTCTATCATTATGTGGACTCCAATCTGTTTTAAACTTTCCCTTAAAATAAACCCTATACATCAGCTTTGACAAAAATGATGTTATCATGATAACGGTAAGTATGGCACACACGGGCAGATATTCCCCTGTTGCTTCTAGCTGACAGCCCACTTATCATTTTCCCCCAACTTGCCGTAATATGATGTTATAGTCCGTCAATGCTTTCAATCATTTTCGACAGCTTCTTTCTATCACCTCCAAATCCTGCGTGAATAGAACGTCTTGAAGACGAATATGGAATATTCCATTAGAAATGCACCCACAACAAATCATCTCTTGACGACCCTCTCCAGGTCATTCAACTACTACCTCTTCGGTATTTTTCTTCGTACTTTGTAGAGTTTATAGTGAAATAATTTTGAACAATCTCCAAGCTGAAAAAGGACATAATAAATACACATCTTAAGGAATATCCTTTGCCTGCCACATAATATTGAAAATATTTCCTGACGTCTATGAGGTTCTACAGGTGAAGGGATTGGTGAGACATCATATCGAGGGGATCTGAGTGACAATAACTTGTGTTTTGCGGTTGGATATGGTTTCTTGCTTATTTCATATTTACTTACGAGGGATGAAGGTTAAGAGAAATATGATGATAACATTCCTGAAAGTATCAGTTTCCAGATAGTTCGAAACAAATGTCGCGCTTTGTGTATACCGTGTCTGAGATAAAAAGCGACCTGATGCGGATCTTAGAAACGGTAAGAGAAGCAGATTAGATGGAAGAAAAGTGCGTAATTAAATGCCTAAAAAATGAACTTTAGGAATGCTAGAAACATTTTTGGTTTTTAAGATATTTTGAAAAAATTTGAATATTTTCTTCGGTTTTACATATTATTTGTTTCTGGTGTTGATGTTGGCAAGTGCCAACATCAACTTTTAATGTTCTTTGACACAGCTTTGCAATCCGACGTTTCGTCTTTGTAACATTATCAACAACTCAATTTTTGAATGCGATCTAAATATTCCGATATCAGATTCTGAAAGCCCTTTTTGCTCCGAATGTAACGCGCTTAAATGCCTTTTAAATTTTTGGGCTTTTAATCAAAATAAATCCCTATTACGGACCCTCACACAACTTTTTTAATTTTTTAAAATAAAAATTAGCGACATCAATTAACAGTTTAGGTCATTTTGATGTTTAATAAAAATACGAATTAATGATAATTAGTGGCAAACCATATGCCCTTTGTTCTTTTGAGATATTTCTTCAAATGCATACTCTCCCCAATAGATAGGGTTGGATGAAACGAAACTTGCCACAATGTCAAATTTTCCTTCGTTAAAAACCATAATTAATTTTTTTTTAATTAATGATCACACCGTCAAATTAATGTGTCAAAAATTAACATTACTGTCAGTCTAAATATCAACGTAAAAACTCGACTTTAATTTTGCAAAACTTTGCCAAACACTTCCTCAACAGATCCTCACGGCGTTGGTTTTGCTCAATTGTAAGTAATCGGGGGACTCATCTTGCATAGAGCTTTCTCATATCGCATTGTTCGATTCAAGTGCGACGTACGGTATATTTTGAAATGCCTAACTTTCAGTATAGTTTCGTCGATTTTCACTACAATATCTGGAGTGTTCAGATCTGGAGTGTCATCGGGTCCATCGCTACAGATTATGTCTTTTCAACAGTTCGTACGGGAGCTTTTAAGCTCTGTCACCCAATAATTTACAATTGTTAACGATGGACCAGATTCCTCCAGAAGATAATCTAACTCTGATATGATGTTGGATGGACTGAGACCTTTCATATGGCAGTATTGAATCATCTATTGTTCACGAAATCTTTAAAAGCGCCCATTAAAAGCGGCCCCAAAAAAACAAAAATCAACGTAACACCTTCAAATTTTCGGACATAAGCTTTTTCACGCTAGATCTTTGTAATATGCACAAATTTTCGACGAAAAAATCGCCATATACGGGTCAGGTCGGGTACTTCTGGGACTGTCCTCGTATTTCTATGAGAACCATCCATTACCGACCTCCTCGGAAAAATTACTACCCATATGATGAATCAGCTCGTTTTTTATTGTGGAACATAAGCTCTGGCAGCGTCTGGAAAAGTTATAATAGCTGACCGATAATATCGTTTGATGGATCGTTTTCGATTCAGTAAGGTGAACTTTATTGCAGCTTTTATATATAAAAAGTTGAAAGGTTATGGCCGAAATGCCCGTCGGTTTGCTACACACTCGCATATACGGTCAATGGCTGCAGCAACATATCCCCACATATTGAGATTCAAAGTCTAATTTATTGGGCTGCCGAAATTGATTGCCCGATAAAAAATGTAATGGAAAAATATGTTTCGCTCTATGAGAGGAACGTTAATATTAATAATGAATGGAGTTTTGTCTTTGATTTATCGCCGGCGAAGGCTTTCCCCATCTAAAACATTTCTTGTGGCAGGATGGAGTTTATGGTCGATTCATATTTCAAGTGCGCGCATGATAACAAACGAGAAAAATTGCACTTTCACGTGGTTCATTGGTTGATTCCGGTGGTGATCGAAAAGCTCGAAGCTCAGGAGAATTCTACCACGACGCATTTTTTTTTTTTTTTCTTAAAATTTTTTTAGTGAAAACATCTAGAAGTGCATCGACATTGCACGCACTTAGCCCTCAACCACTCCAGCGCCGTAAAAATCGAAACTCAGATAATGCCAAATGGGCCCGCGATGACCCATTCCGCGGTCGTTCCGTGAGCATTCGAGTCACGAAATTTCGTACGATCCAATGGGTCGTGAAAAATGACATAGAAGGGTTTATTAGAACGCCAAATGAAGAAGCGACCAAATTAATTAATTCCCAATGAGGTACCCTGTACTCATTTGCGGCTCTAAATCCTGGCATATTCGCCGCAATTACTCCATTAAATTCCCGGCAAAATGATTGATCGACGGTGCGAGATGGACTAAATAAAATTTTATTATCGGCTTAAGGCAGTGTTAACTGAACACCTCCATATACCGCCGACAGGGGTTGCAGAGCTTTCCCTCAAATCCCGCTGTGAACCTCGTCACATTCCATTCCATATACAGATTTATATTTTATAAGGGGACAGGGGATTACCAGATATTTGCAATTGACGGATTTAATTTAGTTATTACGAAGGATAAGTGGATTTTGTCACTGTAAATTTCCACTTAAATTAAATTTCCCGGCTGCAAAGCCTTACGCAAGGGGGCGCAGGGGCCGGAACCTGCCCTTTTCCCTAATTTGATACAAGTGCCCAATTTTTATGTAAATGCCGGTTAATTATTAGGAGTATAACCTTTGCGTGAAATTAAGTTTGTCCACTGGCAGCAATAACGACCCTTACCTAATAATAATATCTTGCTTTAAAGGGCAAGCGTCCCTAGACAACGATTTAGGGCTTGATTTAGTGGTCCAGAAGGCTGCTCGTAATTAAACTTACGTTAAAATCTCATTTGAGGAAGAGTGCTTCGTTTTTATGTTGCAGCCTAACGGCGATATGTTTGTTCTGACGTCTTTATTCGTTCGGTAAGGCTGAAATTAAAATACACGAAAGTCCGAAACAAAACATATGTATTGCAATAATGTTTACGAAAACTAGGAAGCATGTTAATTAACGCACATATAAATATTTATTAGGCACCATAATATACGATTACGAATTATTTTATAATACCCTGAATTAATGTAGGTGCGGACATTACGAGGTTTCCCGTAAATCCTCTCTTTTCAAACAATACCTACATGCGAAGTCTGTCTTGGATCAAGATTTTCATTACGATTGTGTAGTCTGTTTCGTATCTAACTTTTATTGATTGTGTCACTGTTTCCTTGCTCCTTGCAGCCATAACGTAAATGCAAGAAAGTTATTTTTTCTGGTGCATAAAAATACCATAATGCCCACATTTTTAACTCCCATGCCAAGGGAAACCCATAATTTTTGTTTTGAGACAAGGCATTGTCGCTGGGTTTTGCATATTAATAAAAACGCTGATTCCCGATTAGCTCTTAAGAGCGTCTGTCCTGGATTTTATTGTCCGAAAAAAAAAACAAAGCGGACGTTATTTTCGATTCTCATTTCTTGCCCATAACTCCAGCGGTCGTCAAAACATTGGGCTTTAAACAGGTCAAGCACGTCGGCGTTTCTCAAATTTACTTAAAAATACCTCGGTAGTCATTTCAAAAATTATAAATGTCTTCGAGAGCCTGCCTAGCAAACTACTGTTAAGATTACGAGATTATGACTATTAAATATTGGAGACCTGGTGAACGGGACTTGATTCGATATGATCTGAAGTGCATTCCGGAGGTCTCCAAGGACGAAATTTATGATACTCGAATCGCATTATTGCATCAATCAATTGGTCAAGGTAAAGGGCAATAAATGTCCTGTTTCTGAACTGAATACATCACGGGTTGGAGAATTTGAAAAATCGCCTCGAGTGGTTTCGATGAAGAATTCGTTATTTAAGATTCCTGAAACTATACGGGGTGCCTCGTAAAGATACCTACAAACTTTCGGAGGTTGTAGGGGTCACAAACACAAATTTTTCGTGATCGAATAAAGTTGGGTTGCAAATCGCTTTGTTTTCAAGATATAGAGTGCTTAATTTCTCATATTTATAAATATTTTCTAAATACTTAAAAATTGGTTTGGGACGAGGACATGAAGTCAGGGACACGCAATGAGGAGATGAACGCGCATGCCCTAGACCAGGCGGAACACTTCCATATGCACCAATAGAGACCATGCGGCCGTTCGATGGGATGTTTTTGTTGAAAAAATCGTAAGTTACTGACTTTTTTTAATACAAACACACGTGTTAAATATTTCATCGTTTCTTATCAATAGCACGTTTCCTAGGGTCTTGTTGCTCAAGCAGCCGTTCCTAAGATAAAAAAAATAATTCCTCATTCCTGTGCCTACAAAAAAACCGGTATAGATTTCTAAGCGCCATACGTTCTTAATTTCATGTCCTTAACTCAAACCGTTTGTGAAAAAAACGATAATGGAAGAAATTAATCAGTCCGTATCTTGGAAACGAAGCGATTCCGCACCCAACTTCATTTAATATAAATATTTGTTTTTATGAGTTCTACATTTCCTAAAAGTTTGTTAGTACGTTTATTAAACACACTGTATATGCGTAAATGAGACTGAAATCAACTTTGACTTCAAGAAAGTTTAAGGTACAATGGTCAATATAAAGGTAGACAGACCTACATATGGTCCGAATGAGCCGTTTTAAGTTAAAGACAGCTCGATTTTGTTCTATAAAAAAATTGCCTCGACGAGTTCTGCAAATGTATGGAAATCTATCTGGGATTTCCCCACTACATTCTGAGGTAGGTGAGATCCCTATTTGCTGATTTTTAAATTTTCCACTGCTCTTCCGTCTACTGCGTACGCGGTCAATATCACAGAGAAAAGTGTACTTTCCTTTTTGATTTCTGATCCTACAAGCACCGCCTTTGGTCAATATCAATTAGCGTTTCGGCTCAGAATACGGGACAACTCAAAAGTAACTAAAAAATTGATGCGCGATACGAGAATTTACTTATCCTCTCCGGTAAATTAAAGAATTACTTAATGCACGTTGAAGCTTTATTTCAGTATCGTAAGTAAAATCACAAGGAATAAATTTTCTGTCTCCATTCAAGAAAATATATCATTGTGCGTATATATGAATACTCAATATGAGACTTTAATATTTAATTCAAGAATGATATGGGAGGATTTATGTGGGAAGACGCCTAAACACTTGAGCAAAGACTACACTCCGATGTATTGCGATTCACAATCTATCGGTTAGTTTTTGAGAAAAATGACTATAAATTTGGTAAAAAATGTAATACAAATTCAGTCAAATAGTCCGTAAACAATGAAAAAACGTTTTTTTTTTTTTTTTTTAATGGGAAATTGGTTTGATTTCGATTTTGTGCTGACAAACACTCTTTCAAAAATCAAAAACAAATTAATTTCCCATCACCAAACAAGTTGTTTTATCATTTATGTACTATTTAACTGAGTTTGCATTTTTCACCAAATTACTAGCGGTTTTTCTCAAAAACTAATTGACAGGTTTTGAATCACGTTACACCAATCAAAGTATGTTTTTTTTTTAATTTAAATTTGAGATGTCATTTGACCCATGTTTTAATTTTTAGCTTAAAAAAAAAGAACTCGAAAGCTTTAAAACGCTCGCCGAGTGTGTCGATCAGCCGAGTTAAAAAATGTAAGAAAAATGAAGGGAGTCTCGTTCAAAAATCCAAAGTTAGAGCCACTTTTCATCAACGCGGGAGTTCAAAATTGCCAAAAAAATTATGACACGAGTGGCCTAAATTAAAAATTTTTGTATGATGCAGCAAAACAATTGTAGGGATTACCGAATTTTTGTCGTCACCCGGTGTGGCAAAATATCGTTTTTTTTTCTGAAATAATCAAATCGCCGAAATAGTTTAATATACAGGACGCTCCGCGAGCGGGGCGTTTTCACTTCCTGCTGTACGTATTTGGCGCAGTTAATTTCCATTGCGTGGATTATTCGTCGGTAATCCCGCGGGGCTTCATCAAAATCAAGTTGATTGCTCTGAGTAAGCGAGTTATCATGACTCTTTATTTTCCACAAATGCCCGCCACGTTTTGTTAACACAGAAGGCCAAAAATTACAAAACAGCGAACAAAGGTTAAAAGGCACTTAGCAGCTTATTCCAATTCAGCAAAATCTGTGCGGGCCGGACCGCAGGGAAAATATCGGCTTATATCCTGCATACGTCCACACTCCAACTCAATTTCGCTCTCGTGTTGTCCTGCTCCGTCGTCCCGTCATAATCTGATTCTCCAGGGGAACACTCGCATAAATATTTTATGGATTTACGTTGTTCGGTGCATTATACTTATCTTGTTTGCTATTTGATCTGGTGCGGCTCAGACTGGCATTTGCCACGTCCTCCTTTACGGCAGCTTCGGTTTTCCCATAACGGCGACTCGAACGATTCGCATAAGCGGTTTCGTACCACGTCCCAAGGTGCCTGCCGTATTATTTGACGAACGTTTGACTTTCTTTCTGAGAAAAGTTCAACCTTTGAACTAAAAACTCCCGCGCATAAGATCAATCAGTCTCGACGAAGACATCGAGAAATCAGTAGCAGCACTAGGTGCCAATATATTCAAACAGCGGTCAGGCACGTACGAGGAACAGTTATGTTGTGACGATATGATCACAGGACATGCGAGCGATGGCTTCGTGTGAGAAGAACGCCAACGAGTCTGACTGTCACGATGCCTTCAATTTAATTTAAATACCAGGACAGTCCCAGAAGAACCCGGCCTGACATATACACAGGGTGTTTCCTAAGTATTCCAAAATATTTCACGCGGCGGTCGCGTAACGCGAAACGTAAAAAGAGGTTCACACGATCGCAGGCGCACGAATACCTCGTCTCCAAGATATAGAGCGTTAAAAACTTAATATTTGTTTTTCGTACTGTGTATCGATTTGGAGGAAAAATAATCGATTATATTGCTGCATTAGCAAAAAATGCAACACTATGAGCAGGAAAGAAGATGACGTAATAAAATGACTGAGATCGCATTAAAGAAGTTGCCGAAAATGAAGAATTTTTCGAGGGAGTGTTTGGCAAAACGTTGCAGCAGTAAAACCGAGCTTTTGCGTCTAATCATAACCATGGATAAAACGCTTCACACCTGAGACGAAAGAGGGGTCAAAACAATAGACCCAAAGATGAGAGTCGGCCCCAAAAAAGGCGGAAACTGTTCCATCTGCAGGAAAAGTAACGGCGTCAGTTTTTTACAGGCACGTGGGATAAATTTTATTGACTATTTCCTTAAAGGAAAAACAATAAACGGACAATTATTTACAAATTCATTGCAGTGTTCGAGCGAAACAATTAGGAAAAGCGACCGCACTTGACGAAAAAGAAAATCTTGTCTCATCGAGACGACGCACGAGTCCACACTTTCGTCATTGCGATGATCGAAATCAATCAATTTGGTTCGGAATTTTTCCCGTTTCCCACCCTGCTCACCCGATTTAGTCCCTTCAGATTATTTTCTATTTTCAAATTTAAGAAAATGGTTCGGTGGAAAGAGATTTGCCAATAATGAAGACGTGGAGTCCAAAATTGATGTCTGTTTTGAAACGGTCGAAGCTTCTTTCTGTGAACAAGGCACGGAAGACATAGAAAATTGCTGAGAAAACTATATCAATCTAAAAGGAGAGCTGAGCAATAATGTGCTATTTTATAAATTTTATTTTCTTTAAGTGTTAAGTCAAGAACTTTCGGGACCATCCTCACTCGTTAATAAAATAAAAAATTGTTCTTCCCAGTTCGGGATTTAGAGACGATAATTGTGTCTAGTGCTGCTGATTTATATGTTGATTTTCGGTTTAACAACAAATAACGGTTGACCCTTTAACTAAACCCGATATGCCATCTGCAAGTCGGTTATAATGGGGCACTTGTCTTGATTCTTTTATTTTTCCTGTTAATTTATAACTGCACACTTTTCTATTCAAACCTGTCACTACTTGAATCGCCAGTTCGGACGACGTTGGATCAGCAGAGGTTGTCCAGTTCCGCTGCCCCCTAGCTCACGCAACGTAACCCCTTTGGATTTCTTTCTGTGAGGACATGTAAAGTTTCTGGTTTATGAATCGCCAGTGGAAACAAGTTAAGACCTGATTGCATGAATTACTGGGGCATATGAAATCGTCTAAAACAATTATCGAATTTTTAGCCAAGTGCGCAGAAACCATGTAGGTCGTTTAAATGGGCGCAATGAAGTTCAAGGATGGTATTTTAAACAATTAGTATAGTGTTATTTGGTACCCATAAATTACGGCGAAACATACCAAAATTCGATAAAAACATTGTTATACATAATTGTCTTCAAATATCATGAAGCTGTAGCACCTTACGGACACATGTGGCGATACAAGTTTCTACTCAGATGTTTTCTATTCTTGTACTGGACAATCCTTAGAAATTTGAACTCGTAGTTTTCAAACATCCTGTATAAACCTTTTGGCAAAAGGATAATACCCTAAACTCGTCATCAACAGGAATGCGAAAAAAAATTTTTAAGAGGACAGAACTTGGATTTTAACCTAAAAAACTTAAAAAAATCCATGAAAAAAAACTTTGGCGTCTGATTTTAAATTTCTGCGAACATTCCACGTAAATTACTTCATGTGGTTTCCGACTTATCGCAATGGAAAGATGGTCGTTTTTTGTACTTTCTAGGGCCGAAGCCTCTGTAGCCTTGAGCTTGAAGAGAAATGGCTTCTGCGCTCGCGTCTCACCTCTGGAATGCGAATCTAAATATCTCCTATGTGCCAGGTGTTAGGTGTCAGAAAGGTATAGGGTACAGCCCATCAAACAAAACCTATTATTATTCATGTTAATATTAATTTTAGGGTTATTATCGCTCGCAAGGAAATGTCTTTTCACTTGCTTGGTGAGGGGGGGAATCGCCTCGTTCCCACCTACACCAGGCATCAAAAGGCATCAAAATGTTGAGATCCGGGAGGACTCGCATGGTGGTAGCGGGTCCTAGGTGACAAGGTGTCCTGCTTTTAATAATAATAATAATAATAATAATAATAATAATAAAGATAACGATAACGATAACGATAACGATAACGATAACGATAACGATAACGATAACGATAACGATAATGATAACGATAACGATAACGATAACGATAAAGATAAAGATAAAGATGGTAATTATTACATAATAATTATTTTTATTATCACCATTTTACTTTTATTATTATTTTTAAGCATTTGTTATTCTACGCTCTAAAAATATTCCTGCTAGGGCCTCCCCTGTCAATAATTCAGCGCCAGAAACACATTTGGGGCATATCGACAAGCAATAATCATCGATAAAAAATGGCAATCGAGGCACATAAAGAGCCGGATTGGCAGTGGAGGAGATGCGAATATTACTCCAGAGACCGGGCGAAATATGAGAGTCCTATCTCTCACGTGCTGGGTGTATAAAGCCGGATGGATGAATCCTGTCAGGTACAGAACATAATCGTAATGTTGGTCGGTGCGTTTCTTTAAAAGCCGAGAAACACCGTAAAATAGAGAGCCGCAAAAATAATACCGAAAACGTTACGAGCTGGCTTTCAAGGAGAACTTCCCAGGAAATCGGCAAATGTAATAAAATCGCCTGCAAGTTCGGGTATTGCTGTTCCAGAAACCTCGGTAATAGTGAATTTAAATTAACTTCGAAGAAGGAATTTTTACGGTAAAAATTCAAATTAAAAAAATTTTGAAACACACTGCCTCGACGGGAAACCGGGAAGGGGTACCATCTTCCCACACACACCCACGAAATAGAGGAAACTCTAATGCCATCTGACAAGGTCTTAATAGTTGTGTGCGTGTTAGTTATCTTAGCTGTCGAGAATCCCGTGCATCATAAGCTCCTTAAAGCTCCCATATAGAACCTATTCGATTGATTCGCCCTGTATTCAAGTACCCATGTTGCCGAAACGATTGAAACAAATCGGCTGGCGGAATGGCAGCATCGTAATTAAAGCAAACGTCCGAATAGCAGGATTGAAACAAAAAGACAACGCCTCACTCTTTATGTTTAAAATCCTAAAAATCTCTGTTAAAACCCAGTCCATTTATAAATTAAACGAATCATCCATCTGCCCGATTTCTAATTAACAGGCCTTAATGAAGTAAAAGCCGCACAGACGTCATTTCGCTACCTTTCCCCAAAAAGATGCTGCTTTTTCTGCACTCGTTGATCATCTTTTCAAATCCAATTCATTAACTAATTAAGGTTTGTATTATGTGTTTAGCTCATTGAATTTGTTGGACAAACCTTTGATTTCCTTTTTATGGCATTGGCTTGCTTAAAGGTATCTCCATTTCGAAGAAAACTACTGATTTTTATTAATTGGAAATAGTACCCTTTCGCATTTTCCAAGTTGAATCTTGGCAGATCTATAACGAGGACTTACACTATTTGCCACAAGATTAGACATTAGATCAAGCCTGATTCATGAACTCTCATAAGATCTTATTTATCCTAACTGCTAACGTCTGTTCTCCAGTGTGTAGTTAACAGTGATGAGCAAAATAAGACCAAAACCACCACGAGCTTGGCATTTTATGCGAGATCAATGAGGCTAAAACTCGATCTTTGTCTCATCATTGAATCTAGTTTAAAGCTGTTTAAAGAAGCTCAAATTTCTCTAATTCAAAACTTCTATTCTTCAAAATAAAAGTATGTTAACTTTATTATAACGGTTGGGGGTTCTCTAACGCTAAACGATTGTGTTAGGACTTTGGTATGAGGTAAACATTTTTTACGGACGGAATGAAGCGATGTTCGTTCATTTTTGCTTGCCAACACTTACCCACTCACCTGATATAGATAATAAAGATTTTTTAATAAGAAAAATTTAAAGATCTTTTGCGTTTCGGTTTACAAAAACTCTGAGAGTTGAAGGGACTTGAAAAATTTCTTCGAATTTTTATGATTTTCTAGTGAAACACTTCCAGACCTCTTCTATTAGTTACAATAAATTAATAAGGTAACGATGGTTTACGAAATATGTTTGTAGATCATCGAACATCACGTAACATTTCTCGTAGGATTTTTTCGAATTAGTAAAATAAAAAAATTTTCATAACACCTTTAACATTCAACAATTGTAAGTTCGTTTCAGATTTTAAGGGTTCGAAAAAATTGAGAATTGAAAAAGCTCCGTTCTAAACGCCACAGA
This sequence comes from Euwallacea fornicatus, assembly GCF_040115645.1. Taxonomy (NCBI): domain Eukaryota; kingdom Metazoa; phylum Arthropoda; class Insecta; order Coleoptera; family Curculionidae; genus Euwallacea; species Euwallacea fornicatus. The sequence goes on from NC_089579.1 coordinate 1,269,061, forward strand.
AATGGTAGTGCACTGCCACCGTTCTACAAAGTCTCTAGACAAATCCTCGAATTTGCCACGAATCCTCACTAAAAACATTTTTAACCTAAAATATTCGCAATTTAATTGAATTTGCTGCAATTTGTTCAACCTTAAGAATCTATGTCTAAAGTAATTTTTACTAAAATCCAAATCTCTTACACACGAAGGAAGAGAGTTTCTTGTGTTACTTAAATGAATTCCGTCTTCTATGTATTTTCGGGATAAAGGAAGAATAATGGTTTCTTTTGAAAAGTGAAATATAGAGCAGTAAATCTCCCAAGTTTTGGGAAAGACAGATATTTTAATAAACTGAATGGCATCCAAATAATTGCCAGATTCTTAAGAAATTTTGAAAATGTTTAGTGTCTCACTTATCTAAAATTGCCTAAAATTCCGGATTTTTTAAAAATCCGTGAAAAATAGAAATCTCTGTTTTTGTGTGAATAATGTCATTTTGTCATAACGATCCTCGAAGGATTTTTCATCGAGTGATATAGTAAATAATAAAAGTGTAATTTAATTAATTTTTTTAAATTTTTTCTGTTTGTCCGCTCTTTTATTACTGTCAACAGAATGGCCACAAATCAGATGTACTTGCAAAGTGCCATTTTGTAATTTGTGTTTCTTCACATTCATCACTGTCCTATCTCTTAACTTTTCTCATGACAATTTTATCTTTAATGTATATTTGGAAAGAATTAATCATAATTACAAATTTTGTTAGCTAAATTAAGCGAGAAAAAGCACACTGATGGAGGAAGCGCACTTACGCCCCTACAGAAGGTGAATTTATAGCATTTTTCACGCAAAAATTACCTTATATTCCTGAAACATAAAATAGCCCTCCTTTTCAAAGATTTTTTATGATCTTTTAATAGATGTTAAAACAGTTTTTTTTCCAAATGTTTCAGCTTTTTCGCGATAATCTTAAATCTTTAAAAAACTAAATCGAATTTTAGTTCAAAGAGGAACCAGGACGGAGGGGACGACGTAAAATTTTTTAGTTATCCAGATCTCGCGTTTATTCAAAATTCAGTTTCACCAATATGGTCAAAAGTGCAAGCATGGGAAGGTTCATTCTATGGTAAAATTAAGAAATTTTCTTTAATTTTTTTAGATTTTTAACAGCAGTAAAGGAAGATCCAGGAAGGAAAAAATCTTTCTGCGTTCAGTTAAAACGACTTAAATACCGATTTTTCAATTTCTAGACAACAAAGGTTTTCCGATACAAAAAAAATATCGTGGTAGAAAAGTAAAAACCTGCTCCATTTTGTGAAGTAAAGTGAAGTTAAGTCAGGTCAGGGTGTCCATATGCGTTTTCTAGCGTTCGACGATTCTTTTGAAATTTTGCGAAATTTGCGATTTAAGTAAGGGAGATTCCGTGATTGTAACCTCGATGAGATGTGGCAAAATGGGATTTCTTGTGTTTGTTAAGACAACATTACCTTAATTCCTGCAATGCAGTTCTGAGACAATTTCACATTAGAAGATTTGTCTCAGATTGTTAGGACTCAAAGAAATTTCATGAGAAGTATGGATTCTATAACATTACACGACTCACTTGGTACTTTGAAGATTTTCTGAGGAGGACAACGAAAATACAGAGAATAAAAAGAAATCCTATATTCTTCAAAGTAGGGTGTTGTTGCTGTAGTTAGCCCGAAACCAACCAGCTCGATTTAACCAGAACTGATCTATTCTTACTTAACCTCCTTGTTGAAAATCTGTAATGACCCTTTAGAATTTGCCAGTAGGTAATGTCCGATATGTTCATTCTTGCCATGCACACTCTTTTTCTTTTATGTTTTATAATAGAAAAATCGTCCATTAATTCCAATTTCGCTGCTCCTCATTTTCATGCTAAGCTGGATATTAGCAGTCAGCAATAACTCGCAAAAGTATAAATTAGATTTAATTAAGACTAATCTAAAATTTGTTATTGCGAGAAAAGCTAGCTGCAGGAGTCGTAATAATTAACATTTAGAATTAATGGCTCTTGGGCATTATAATTTTTAGTTTGCGCTCTGTGAGTAATTGCTTATAAAGCACATTACTTTCTCCATAAAAATTAAAGGTGCTTAACAATTACTGAAGTACTGAAATTGGAGGAGGGCGATTGCAGGTTAAAAATACGCATTCTTACGGCTGCCATTTATTTTTATCACTTCCAGAACAAATGACACGAAAAACTAAAATTAAGTCCCAACATCTGTTAGATTATGCATAAAAAGAGAAGTTATTCATTCACCTTCCTGTCGTTTCCCTCTTTCGAACAAAAATGAACGCGAAGGGGAACTGGTTGTTTTTGTGTCTCTAGAGTATCTTCCCGCAGCATTTTTTAGCTGTAATAAAACTATTACATTAGTTTTTTCCAGAGGGTCATCAGGTCCCCTGGCGAAGTGACCGTGATACATCAACTAATATCAGTTGTCTAAGAAGAAAGAGTCCTCGGCCCATCGCGGCTATACATTTCAATCTCCCCTGTCACCGGCAGCTTCATCCGACTTTTTACGCTCCTTCATATTTCCTCCTCATGTGTGATAGCACCGAATCTCTGCACTCGTTTAATCCGAGTAATAAAGCAAATCCCGAAGCAATTTCCTCCAGTAATCCTCATAGACTGTTATCTTTAACTTTTCTGGATGATAAACAATACCAATATGTCCAGACTGGCGAAAAGATGTTGCGTCTCAACTGAAGAGATTAAGAGCCTCTGCCTAGCGGCAGAGTAGAGATAACAGCTCGAACTAATCCAAATAACAACATTAAATACGACTCCAATTTCCCGCACTGTGGATTTCGAGTGATTCGCAGTTCGCCGCAAACTCTCTTGGACACCTAAAGGAGCCCGCCCACCCTCACGATCCGTGCCGCAGTGCTCGGGGGATGTTTCTTTGTATTGCGGCATTCTGAGAGCCCCCAATTATGGCTTCACGATTATTCTGGCAAATATGATTCAAAGGAGTCACCTGAGTATTGAGCAGCAATTCTGGCACCACCTTTCGTTTTTGGTCGCGTTCAGCCCTATTGGGTGGTCCGGAAGTAAATGCAGGATTTCGGATCGTCTTCGTTTTAATCCCCTGAATCATTGTGCGGTTTGATTTGCCGCCTACTTCTGCGAATGTCGACGTTAATCAATCCTCTTTCAAAGGATAATATGAGGCAGGGTCAAATTAAAACCGTAAAAGCGCCCTAAAGAAATAATGTGCGAGGTTACATGTCGTAAATTGGTGGAAATACAGGGCGTTTGGAAAAGTTGGCACTGAAAAGTGAAAGTAGAGTCGAGCAGAGTAGAAAAAGTTCCCATAAATGTTGGCGCGACGGAGCATCGTCACTGAGGTGTGACCCTCCACAGGGGTCCTATCGTTGAGATGTTTATTAAAATAACTTCTTTTCTGAATAAGATACTAGAAGAAAAATTGTAAATAATAGTCATACTATGAGGGCCTTTAACTGTTCCATCAAAATCGATTATAAATGAAGTTAGTTTTCTTCCTATCCTTAACGGGAATCTTTCGAATATTTTTTATTCATTTGAGCTATCGAACAAGACTTCTAAAAAAATCTCTACTTTTTTTTCGAATTCTGCGTATTTCAGTCATAAATCATTATTTTTTAAATAATATATGACTAGGCATTTAAACTTTTCCACATAGCGGGCATTTTCGATGATGACAGTGTCAGTGCAGTGATTGTCACTTTCTGTTATGGAAATAATCCCCTAATGGATGGAGGGGGCGTATTGAACGCAACGGAGACTACATTGAAAGTTGTTTTTGACATTGTTTCATTGAAATATGTTAAATGTTGTTATTGAGGTTTTCGTTTGACTCTTTCTCGTATTTGTTTGCCGTCCCTCGTAAATTAAATCTCCGAAAAACCAAACCTAACCAAAGCAGACACGGACAAAGTAAGGCGACAAGTACATGACTACATTCAATCACGGACGCAGTCCATTTCGATAGAAGATATACAGAATCAACCGACATCGGCAATAGAAAAGTTTTCGCCTCGGACCAAGAATGTTTTTTATCTACGTACCTTACAGAAATTTGTATTGCCACTGATCAAACGAAAAGGGGAACTGCACAGGTTTTACACGAAGACCCAAGATAACGAATTTAAAAGGACACTTAACAGTCTAAACAGGAATGTAAAGATGCTAATTGAACAATGCCGACAAGACAGATGGTGAGAGCCATGCCAAGAAATCGAAAAAAAATACCACAGAAAATGATATTGGCAAATATTACATATAAAAAAACAAATCGCATAGATATAATGAACGAAGACGGAACAGATCATTACGTAGACACACAACATAACATGCAAATAGAACGTATCAAGGCAAAGCAGATGCATTCGCCAATCGCATTCAAATTGCTCCCAGCACGTTGACAGAATTTAACAAATGCAGGGCGTTTCGGAACTACGAAATCATAATTCTATGGATTGCTTGGTGCAACAATAGAAGACATCCAAATGTAAGAGCCCGTACCCGCAAATGGCTCAGGAAGGCGCTACATCCTTATGGTGCTTGGAAACGGTTTTGTACCAAAAAGTCTTTTATAAATTTTTTTTTTTCTTCAGTAATAACTTTAACTTTTGCGGTTGTTATTATTTACCCCCTCTTTTAAGTGATTTCCACATAGACGTGCCCTCCTTACAAATTTCATCTCTTCAAAACTAATCTAACCTAACTTTCAGTCTATCTAGAGCTGATTGCACACCAGTAGTGCTATGGAACCTTTGGTAAATTCGAAAACTGTACTTGAAATTTTAGTGTCCGAATAGGCGATCGCTCTATCAAAATCACTTAGAACCACTTGAGTGTCCCTATCATATCGAGCGTCGCCGTCCTGAAAATCATACTATTTTTATTGATCCAAGATGCAAAACTTGGCGCTTATCACCATGGATGATAAGTCTTGTTTTTAAGGAAGTTGTGCATGAGTTTCTCCAGGAAATCTATTTTCCTCGTGTTGTAAATATGCAGTTTCCGAACTCGGTACATCCCACTTAGGGATTATCATTATCGTGCCTCCTCAGACTTTATTGTTAAGATTGAAAGCAACAAAAGTGGCAACATTTCTTGATTTTTATTATTCATTTCTTCCCATGAAACGTTCAAATAAGCATAAAAAATTCTATTATCATTCAGAAGCATTTCCCTATTTGTGGGAGGAACCTTTAAATCTTACCCACCATCTGGTGCACCGTCTCGATACCTCTTTCAGAGATCATTAGTAATTTATGTCCCACCTCTAAAAGCCGGGGAAAGTAATATTCTTATTTACATATTTAGGGAAACTGGGAGTATGATAAAATAAGTGTGTTTTGTCTAGTCTATATTTAGTGGCCTAGACAAAAGCCTGCAAAGGCACGGTTTCTTCCTCTTGATGAATTAGAACAATTTATTATTTGGGTGCAGCACATAAGTTCAGTTAGAACTGTATTAGCCCCTCGACAATTGAACTACTTAAGCTCGTTTTGCCGCATAAATGCGATGGGAAAGACACCAGAAAATTAGCAAGGAACCATGGAAAAAATATCCAAGGGGATTGATTAAGCTGCAGCACTTCCATTTAATGGAAAGCATAAATCTCGAGAACTGATACGTTTTTCAAAAAATATTGGTCGTATATATCCCTCTGACGTTTATTCGCGTATCTATATTTTAGTGGGTTTTGACGGGGGGGCGATATCTGAGAAAGATGGCCCTAATCACCTAAGAGGTAAACCTATCGGCTTGAGTTATGATATGACCGGTCAGCCTATAAAGTCGTAAATGTTGATTCAATAACCCATATTCGCCCACTGATTTAGTGCGAGTCCTTATGTCCTTGATTTGTCCCCTAAATCCTCAATTTTCCCTAAAAATTTTTAAAAATTTCGATTTCTTTATAAAATTTTCCTGAGACTCGAAATTTTTTGTGGTGTCTAATGATAAGGGAAACAATTCAAAATTTACATCGAAGGATCGATTTCAAAAGATTTCCGCCCTTACTATTCCCATAAGCAATATGCCCGACTTCCGAGGGTCAGCCCCGGGATATCATAAACATATTACTCAAATTGAGGAAAGCTTTCTCATATGGGATACATTTTTTGTTGACTCAGGAAATATTGCGAAAAATTCTTTTATAAATTGAGATTGCTCTTTCGGTTATATCGTTTCAGATTTCTTTCCATCTCTTGTCGGTTGATGTACGCCCAGACGTGACAGTTTTTTCAATATGTCCTAATTGACCACCCTCACTTTCCGAGAAAGCCTTTATTTGAATAGAGGGCTATTAAAAAGCCCTTTATGTTAACGAAATCTACCGACAAGCATGACGATATCACAGTAAGCGACAAGTCTACTGAATTTAATATGCTCCTTGCAGGAAGTGTCCTTTATATTCCGTTACTTTCCCTTCTCTGCACACCTACATATAAATCAATTTGCCTTAATATCCCTGGATATCCACATTAAGTTAATCGCTTTAAACGACATAATCCTGCTATGTCGAAAGCGCGCCGAATACGCACGTAGGAAATTTGAATATAAGCGGCGTTAAGGCTTCACAGCGGCCCCCCAGGGCACCCTATTAATTATTTTATTGAACGCCCCGGGACCTGTACATAGGAGCCAATTTTGCGTGTTTTGGGATCTAATATAGTCCAGCAAAATAGGGCCTAAATGAGGGCCGAAAGGGTCGAGTTTAGAGCTCGGTTTGGAACTTCATTTCCAAGTTTAAACCCTGAACTTGATCGGTTTAAAAGTGACATTTTATTGACACCGCGTAGACAGTAAAATGTCACGTTTACGGTCGGGGAAGTCCGAGGCAACTTTTCCAGCCTGGGCTGCAAAAATTTCCCTAGCGAGGCTCTAATAGCAATTCATTTCACAAGGAGGAAAAGTGGAAAATGTACGAATATTTTAAGTTACTCGGCTTAAACCTAAAAAAAAAACCACACGAAATATGCACATTTTTCTCTCTAACTAGATCGTGTGAACTTGGTTTGTTTCTCTAAGATCGACAAAATAAATGATTGAGTGAAAATGTGGCAATGTCGCAAAACATCCGGCAGTAAAGCAGTCCTTTTAATGTCTAGGCAGTAAAAGTCCTACTTTACAGGTTAGATATTAAAAGTGACACTTTACGCCCTGTTGTGTGTCAGTAATAGTTCACTTTTATGTTAGCCGGGAAAACGAGTTATGTGTTTCACTTGGCGAAATGGAGCAAATTTACTGCCGCAGCTAACGCACTACTATCGAAATGGGCAAATGAAATAAACTAAGGCAGCAAATTTTCGTTTTTGCTGAGCAAGGTACATCATACGTTTCGCGATTGGCATTGATTGATCTGTTTTTCTTCCATTCACAAAAAAGCATTTGGACGAAAAGCGATCAAAGGTAAGACTGGCCGTAAAGTATTGCTTTTAATACCTAGGAAGTAAATGTATTAATTTACAGCCTAGACATAAAAAAAAACAGTTTAAAACTTGTTTTTCGTTTTTGAAAGATCACTTTTTTTTTTATCAATCAGAGAAAACTAACCATTTCTTGGGATTTCGAGGATTCAAAATTAAATTTAATTACTCGCCAACTTTGCTGGACTATAAAATTTTGAATCCTGCATATTGTACACTGTATAAAAGCAGGAGTGGTAGCAGAAGGGCAAAGCGGCTTAGCTATGTGGAGATCGGATTGCCCTTACGCTTAATCCGTTAATAGAACGACGCCGACGGGAGGGCGTCCATCGACGTCATTTCACGCCCGACGCCCTTGTTAAAAACGTTTGCCTATTACGGATCGAATGTCTATGGGAATAATAAATTTATACATTTCTTGCGCCATTCTTCAAGGATTTTCCGTCGGAAGTCAGTGGTGTAGGAGGTCTATTTAGGCGTATTTTCAACATATGTGTCCTCAAATGAGATACGATTTTAAAATCAATCCAGCGGCCAATATTGCAATTGTTATATCTATAACGTTAATTTAACCGGGAATCCTTGTACCGTGTCGATTTACGGTAATTGAAAGTCTATTTAGTGAAAATTGACTGGTACAAATTTCTTATTTGGGAATTTACAATTTTTCAAAAGACGAACATTAGGGATTTTGAACCAACTAGACTGGTAATTCGGTAATTGTTACGTAAGAGTTTAAAAACGTCATTCAGTTCGGAATAGGAATGTGAATTGGTGCAGACTGTCTATTTGGAAAATTTAAAATTTTCGTAATTTTCTTTTTTTGTCAAGTTCTCATGTAATGTTTTTTCGCAATCAAATGAGTCGCTCCTTGCCTTCAAATGATACTCCTTTTTTCCAAAAGCAATCAACCTCCAAATTTTTCTGTTTATTTGTCATACTTCAGGGACGATTTACACCGAAATCCATTGGTGCTGAGGAGACTCTTTGGGAATTGAAACTTTTTCAACATTTTAAAAGTTGTTTCGACCCCTGTTTACAAATGAGGGTCCCATAACACTCCATTATGTGAAGCCCAATGAAGCTGCAAATCTTATTGTTTTTGCTCGAATACTAAATACAGGGAACAATCGTCCCGGAATAAATTGGTGTAGATGGTCTATTTCGAGTATTAGAATTTTTTCAAATTTTCTCTCTTGTAAGGTTTCGATAGTGTCCTCAGTAATGCCCTTAAACGACTTCTTTTTTGATTCCCTCAAAAGTGTTGAACCAACAAACTTTACTTGTTATTCACATTACTTGGGGTGATATAATTTCAGTAAGGGATTCATTGATGCAAATGGTTTATCAAAGAAGTTTAATATTGCTAATGCACAAACGCAAATTCGTACAAATCATGAAATAACATTTCCAAGCTTATAATAAAAAAAATTATACAACTCACTTTATTGTTAAACGTATCATGGAACTAATGGATATGAGATTTTTGTAAAGAGTAAAATGTTTTAAAATTCTATAATTTCAACTTTTGTATATCGCAGATGAGTTATGAACTAGGGCGAATGAAGGTATTGTTCAGCTTCATATATTTCCTAGATGTTTCGAAAAGCAATAAAAATTCTTGACAATTTGGCATTCGCTAATTTAACCCATTTTGAATTTGCACTCTTTCTTTCTTTCACACACACCTCTTATTGCCTCTCAAATTTATATAGGATGTTTCCCACATATTGGACCCCCACATATTATTCCTGTAGTATACAATAATTTAGCCCGATTTATATTACACGCGAACACTTCTAAGTTTCAAATTTCACTTAGTAGGCCCAATTTTTCCCACAGCTTCAACACTTTTCCAGATATTTTCTTAAAATTTCGACACGAGAATACTCAATAGATTTACTCCACTAGACAAAACAGTTAACATGAATCACTAATCCGTATTCAGGGTCAAGATTAATCCATCAGTTCACGCAAAAAACACAGGTAACCTCAGGAGCTGTCGCTTTGTTATTGTTGATGCACCAAGAGGAACCTCAATATTCCTTTACTCCGCAGGTCCGGAGAAAGAAGATTAATAACTTTTGCTCTGTAGGATCATGCAAACCAGACACTGAAAAAGAGGTAGATATAAGCGAGGGAATCTTATGCAATAAGGTGTTGCCCCTTTGTAAACCCGACCAGTCACTTCTTTCTGAAACTGCAGAAACATCGCGGTTCCAATTTCCAAAATGACATGATATATCAGAAGCATCACTTTAATCTCTCATGAATAGGACCCTTTCCCCCCACAGTCTACAACGCCCGTCCCACCACCTTTATATACTGAAATCACCAGTGCACCCTGCAGGAATTGAAGACAATCCTCCTGCATAAAAGACACATTGATATGGATTGAACCCATGGTCCCATAGCACCGTTGCGGAAACCTTGATGGAGATCCCATTTTCACCTCATGAGGGCTGTTTCCGATTATCACTCATAGGTTGCGGGGGTCAGATCCCTCTGCGTCGACACTTAGTGGGGGTATAAACTATTTTAAACATATGGTTGCAGTACCTACGTATCAATGTTCTTGTTGTAGATGAGCCAGTTCTTCACCCCACCTATTAGCTTGGGTCGGAACAATCTTCATTTGCTTCATCTATGTATAAAAACTGCCGTTCTTTTCCGCTCCTTAGAAAGTTAGATATGTCAATATGTACTATATTTCAGAATAGGGGGTCGTCTTTGCAGTTTTCCAGATTACTGCCTAATTACAATTCGACCTAATATAAACAACATGTTGAAGGCTTTCTGGTATTCCTATGGGAGGTTGGGGCAGGGAGTCATCAAACATGATCGTGTACCTGGTATCTTCACAAGGCAGTGTTTGTAGGTCTTCTCATAACTGAATCATCAATTGATAGAAGCCACTGGGCTTCCATATTGGTTGTGCCTTAATTTTGGTCGCATGTGGCTTGGAAGTCACAGCTGGCAAATCACATTTGATTAACACATTCGCCTCCAAATTGGGGTTGCTTCTCAATACGCGTATGTGCGCTTTGAACAACTCCTACAGCGGTTGGACCATGGAATCTGGTTAGCCATTTCTCTTTGGCCTGCCTAATTTGATTTCCTGTTCTTGGAAACCCAACCCATTCGCCAGCCTTTTACACGACGCGCTCAAGCACCTCATTCTGGACACGGTTGGCTGCGCACACCACCCCACCTTCACCAAACTTACTCCACCCCAATCCAGAAATCCTGGATCTGAAGGATCCACAGAAGATATGCACATCGCTGGATCGGTCGTGCGAGACAATTTTCATGGCCCGCGAGAAATCCAGTCCTACAGGTCAAATACCATAACTTCGTTTTAAAATTATTATTATTATTATTATTATAAAATGGGCATCAAAAGTAAATAAAATTCTTAAAAGATCTACAAGAAAAGCACATCGACCAGATTAAAGATTTGTGTTTATTGGTATGTTTTGCTCGGCAATTTTACATATTTTCATAAATAATAGAAAAATTCAACAAGTCATTTTATTTATATTATTTTCGCATTAAACTTTGTATCCGATCTGCCAATAGTTTCATATACCCACATGCTTTCTTATCACCAAAATTTTGAAGATCGCTAGAGTGGATCACTAGTTTCCCAGTAATCTTGAACTTAGATCTGCCAAATTGTTATTTAGTTCCTGAAGAGTGTATTAATTGATATTGAACGATTTCAATAATTATTGTTGCTAAAGTTTTTAAGGTGTACGCAGAAGGCATCTTCGCTTCGGTTGAATTTACTCTCGGTCTCTCGTAAGTGTTCCTTACATCGTAAGAAATCTCAGAAGGTAAAATGAACTTAAGAGGCTATCAAGATATTCATTGAATTTCTCAAATCAAGGACGTTGGAAAATAGCTATTTATGTAAGCAGCTCTCCAGTTAGACTCAAGTGAGCATGGCAAAATTCCACTCGTAACATAATTTCCAAAACGAGTTCCGTCCATGATTTTTTCCCTAATTGTGCCGTACAATCAAGCAATTACAGGAGAAAAACCTATTTAAACTGCATCTCGTGCCTGAGCAACCATTGCAGTCACCGCTCCCGTTTTTTAATTGAGTTATGAGTTGAAAATATCTACTGTCATTATGCAACTTGTTACGAAATAAAACTCGCTTAGCGTCTCATTTTGACTGACACAACTCTGTTTATTGGCCACCATAAGAAAAATCATTTTTGCAATATAAAAATCTCCATACGTTCAATTCTCACGCGAGCAGAAGAGATATGACGGGAGACGTGCATGACCCAAGTCCCACGTAGTAGATTGATCTGCTCGGAATATGGTTCCTAATTTGCAACCAAGCTTGGAACAAGCCTGAAAAAAGAACTTAATCAAACCTTTCCGAAAATATTTTCTTTTTAAAGCCAAACTCCTTTGTCTCAAACCCCGTCGAACGGACGTCTAAATTAAAGAACGACTGTTTGCCGGTGGTCCTTTTCTCTTCCACCGAATCAACCCCCAATGTCTGTCAAAATTATACCCTTAAATTCGTATTATTGCGTCGATCGGGACATATTCAAGCTACCCTTTTAATACGAAGATTGCTCGAATTGATGGGTTCGAGAGAAGTTTGAAATGAAGTCATTTGCAAATGAACATCGCCGCTCGTCTGTCGGTAATCATTAGGGGCATATTCAACGGAAATTATTCTTTAAATCGTTCCAGAGGGGTAGGAAATTTCCCGTACATTACCGAGGCATTTGAATATTATTGAAAATTTTGCTAGACGAGTCCTACCGCAAATTAACATTCGGATCCCCGCATTCGATTCAGTACCTGTGTAGAAAATTACGAATAGTGCACAGACAAAATTTTGAATAATTGAGGGGTTTAGTATTCCGATCCCGAGGACTAACTCATCAACTGATTAATATGGAGGGGATGAGAATTAATTATGCATTTATGTAATTTCCAGTTTCGGGGCTTGTTCTCCTTCTTGGGAACTTAAGGACAGAGACATACATATAAATATTGATTTGACGAAGTATTTTATAGGTGAATTGTCTAGGGTGATGGCGAAGTCCGAGAGGCCATTTATCCTGGGATGAAAAATCCATTTCTGGAGGACTTATTGATATCACCCCTGGGGCTTACCGTAATATTCGACCCCGGAAAGTTATGATTCTCGGAGAGGCCACTTTAAAACTCATCTGTCAAAAGTTTGGGATGTTTTTTAGCTTTTTATCGACTATTTGCTAAATCATCGTTTGAACGCTACACAGGGTGTTATTTTAGCACTTGGTCAAACTTCAAGGGGCGATTCTTTGTGTGATTTTAAACCCAAAAGTTTGTACAAACATACATCTGGTAATGGTTGCTTGTCAAGATACGGGCTGTGAAACTTTTTTTTTAACGTTATACAAGGTGTTTCATGAACATACCGACAAACTTTCAGCGGATGTAGAGATCACGAAAACAATTATTGAGATCGAATAAAGTTACGTCCGAAATCACTTCGTTTCTAAGGTACAGAGCGTTTAATTTTTTTTTTTTTTTTTTTTTAATATTTCAAGAACGGTTTGATGGCATAAATGTGCATGTAGGCATTCGCACGGCCATTGAATAGGATCTTTTTAATTAAGAAATAATAAACTAGTGACTTTTTCTAATACGAATATATTTTTTTAATATTACATCAATTCTTAATAAAAAAAAAAAAGCCTCTTACAATTCTGCTACTTAAGTAACTCTTTTTAAGGTAAGAAATAATTTCTCATTCTCGTATCTACCAAAAAAACCTGTATATGTTTCCAAGTGCGATTTAAAAAATTTTTTTTTTTTTTTTTAAATGAATCTAATTTTCTTTTAGTAGAGAGAGAGAGAGAGAGAGAGGACATAAAGACATGCATGTGCGAAACATGCCTCATCGCGAAATATTCTTCTACCAAAGTGTTGTTCCGTTAAATTTTGAGCAATTTATACATGTAAAAACGTTGGATGGCCGCACGGACGCCACTGGTGTAAGTGCAAATATTCGGTTTACTTCAGAACATATATATTTATTTCCTCGTAGCGTGTCTCTGACTTCATGTCCTTATCCCAAGCCGTTTTGGAGTATTAAAAAAAAACAGAAAGTAAACAATCTGTACCTTGAAAACGGAGCAATTTCAAACCTAACTTTATTCTAAATATTTGTTTTTATGAGCTCTACAACCCCTGCTAGTTTGTCTATATGTTTACGAAAAAGCTTATGTTAAAATATATTAAAAAACCCTGAAGAACAACAAGGTACAAACTAATATGACGTTGAAGCTTGGAGACAGTTTTTAATATAGTACGATGGAATCTTGAAAGCGAGAAATCGACCGTATCCTTTTGCCAGTGGCGTGCGCAGGAGTAGCACCTAAAATTTGAGAAAAATCGAACAAAAAAGCTTTTTTAAAACTACAGTAAAGCAAATGGCAAGCAATTTTTTGGATAAAAACACATTTAGCAGTTATTAAATGCCAAATGTAAGTAAAATCGGCTAAAGGTATATTAAAACTTTTACGAAAAAAATAATTAAAAAAAATTTGACGCCCTGAATCTTAAAAACGAAACATTACCAGATCTGCGTTCGTATAGGCTGATTCGAATTAAGTTTCCACATTACGATGTAAAATATTTCTAAAGTGTCAATGTATTTGCCAACGGCAACTTGAGATTTCCAAACGAAAAACTTAAACAAAAATAGTCATGGAGCAACGTACGACGCAGCAAAATGTTAACATTATTCAAGTCTATTATGAAAACGGCCGATCAAGGAAAAGTACATGTCGTGCTTTACGTAAAATCGACTTTCTGAGAGGACCTTTCGAAACGTGATCCGAAAATTCATGTGAACTGCACCGATTGGCCGCCGCGATCATATGATTTAACACCCGCAATTTTTTTTTCCAGGGTTATCTGAAGAGCAGAGTCTACAAGAATAAACTGAACGCCATTGCTGAATTGAAACAAGAAATCTAGACGCGAAATAGCCGACATAGAACCCGATTTTTGCCGCAGAGCAGTTGAAAATTTTCACAGACGGATTAGGTCATGCTACATGAGCCTTGACGGCCATTTACATGACATCATCCTTCATACATAATTATAATGAAACAACCTCAAAGAGCAAATAAACGTTCTTCATATTTTTCAATTTTTCTGTGTTTTTTTTTTACGCCATTATGTGCAACCCCATATAAATTTGTCGTCTTAGAATCACTCACAGAATCACCCCTTGAAGCTGGGATACATGATTAAATGGCACCCGGTATAATTTACAGGAGTCTTCGCTGGGGTTGGGACCCTGCCTCGCGGTATGGCGGATCAGTGGTACCATTTACTCAGCTACTGCGCCGATTCTCGAACGATTTTATCCATAGTTTTAAGACAACGTTGAAAAGTGGAATTTTAAGTTATGACGTTGGAAAATGTAACCGACTTCTTTACGTCAACAATTTCGATTGTCCCGAAAGTTTTATCAAATATTCTGCTTTCAAACCGCCGGCATAGAGTATATTTTCCAATGCTCATAAATAATTCTCCGCATAACAGGATATTCTTTGCATAAAAAGGATACCGATACCGATTTTATCGGGGTAGACACGAATATTCAATAACTTGTCCTGGAGGGTGTTTGCCGGTCCCTGGGGTCGATTGCACTCAGTTTCCACTGTCCAAAATCACTGGTTTTCCCCTTGAGGCCCTTTTTCATATACCCACTCTCTAAAACACAATATTTGAGACGACAGCTATTTTTGCACGTATTGAGGGAGGTTTTATTCGAGCCGTTATCGTTTTTTTTTTAATTTGTTTCACCCCAACAGGAATAACGTTAAATTTTCGAGTAATGGTTATTTGTGTGTATATGTAGGTATAATTAAGCTTACGAAATTGTAATATATTCTTTTCCAAGCAGATAGTAATCTAAGGTACGTCACGGTCTTTCAGATAACGCACTCCCACATAGCCCTATGGAGGCCTTTCCGGTCGCCATTTTTTCCTGCTATTCATTTATATTAGTCGACTAGACGCCCCAGATATGCATAACATACAGTACATATGTTTTTATTTTCCTTCGTAATAGTTCGAATTAAAAAAACATGCAAGTTAATTCGGGTCAAATAAGAACCGGTCAACAAATCATGTAGACGAAAGAAATTAGGATGAAGTCAAAAATTTCTCGACAACATTTAGAGTACGTTTGCTGAGCAAGGGCGAATTCTCTAGAATAGGAAAAATTTATATTTAAATGGAGAAAAAGTAGGAACGTGCTGGGCGCGTCTCGGAGTCCAATACCAGCAAAGAATTAATTTTTTAGAAATGTTTTTTTTTCGAGCACAAGAAGTGAATAATAATAGTGTTCTGTACTCGTTCAGATGTAATTTTCTAAATTAGAATATGTGTATTGTTTAATTAGTCGTCAATGAATACTTTTTCCTGTATCCAAGGCAGTTGGTAAAAAGTTTGACTTTTTTTTTGTTGAGTGGCACGGGCATCGCGTTACAGAATAGTTTTAGTTTTAACCGATAGCACCATTGAAAATACAGTTATTAAAGCTTAAATTTAAAATTTTGTGAAATATGTGGAAAATTACCAAAAAATGATATCCCGAAAAACGCGAGGTTTTCTATAGAGACGAATTAGGTTTAATCGATCCCAAATGACTTTCTCTGTCACTCGAAAAATTTTGTCAAATCGCCCACCAAACGCCCTGTGTGTTTAGTATTTGCGTCACTATGCATTTGGGCACACACCACTTCCAGATGTGGAAGACAACAAAACTGGCCCTGAGAAAGCAAAATTTTATCTTCCAAATCTGGGGTAAGTTTTAAAAATCGTCTTTATCACAGTTCTGCCGCAGAACGAATAATAATCCAACTTTTCATAACACGGTGATACGCCACTGGGCAGCTGCGTGAGAGGAGTGGCAGGCACCACAATAGTCGGGTGCTGCACCGCGGGGACCGCTACTGACTTACGTACTTATCGACCATTTCTTGAATTCTATAGTTCGAAATACAATAAAAAAAAGAGTGATTAAAAGGTGACGAACCAGACCATTCCCACACACAATCAATCGTTATTCTTGACGTAAAATCGCAAGAGGAAACGTCTCAGCTGAGTGGACTAACACGATATTCACATTTGCTTTAGCATTGGCATCGGAAATGTCAGTGGCTAGTGATTCTCAGAGTGTTCAACCAGCACAATACGACAACACAATGAAATTACAAATTCATTAAATAACGACACTCCCGCCCTAACTTGCTTTGTTGCGGTGTCCCGACGAATAATTCCGTAGAAGAGAAAAATTACTAATGGAATTATATCGTAAAAATTCCATTAATGCCTTAATTAATTTCCAAGCAGAAACATCAGGAATTATGTGTATTTACCGAAAAAGCGATTCCATCAACACCAACACCTTATTAATTCGGAAAGGTAATGGCCTGTCCCGTGTTATTAATATTGTTATAACCCCACTGGCATCTTGTGATTAAGCGATACCCGCTTTGTAAGCAATTAAGCCATACCATATGGCTTCATATGCAGAGGTTCGCCTTTGGGTGGCAATTTATTAAAATTATTCACCGAGTTGTTAGCGGGTTATTAATTATTTTAAGCTTTAAGTGCAGCACGCAAGTTGTCAGAGCAGGTGGATTGGAACAGATTCCGACGCTACTTCTGCTTCATGTCGGTTATTTGCGGTATGTCTCTTAGTTCCTCATGAATTGCAGTTATTCCAATGCGATGTTCAAAGATATTCATTAAGTTACCAAATATGAAACATGGGCGCTTTTTTCATTCGAGATCTCCGAGCAAAAAAAACCGTTAGTTTGCACCGCTAAGTGATGATACGTACTCGATTTGGGATTCGTAATAGAGACTACTTGTAAAAAGAATATTTATTTATTAAATAACGTTTTGCCCACAACAGTGACGTGATTATTTTAACACTTTCACATATTATGCATCTTTCACAGTGTCGGTTTCGTTGTAGAAATTCTTGTATTTTTTTGATGCGCGTTGTGATTCAAAAAAATTCCATGTAAAAGTCTGTTTTCTTTGCTCTTTTGCTTTCTGATATTGATTAGCAACTTTGTACGTTCGTAAGTCTCGTTCACCCTGCAGACCATTTCCATTGCAGAAAGCGATGATCACTACAATGAAACTGTCACCGTTAGAGATGCCGACTGTGTGAAAATGTTAAAATTCTGAGTCATACATTACTAAAAATAAATAAATTATTCTTGCCTAAATTACGCAGAATTAGAAAAAAAACAGAATATTTTTCTTCAAAAAAGTCTAATTCATGAAAAAATAATGTTATTAGCGTGACAATCCAGATGAATAAAAAATATTCAAAAAAATTCTATTAATAAGAGCAGTTAGAAAACTGCCCTTACTTATAATCGATGAAACTTATGATAGTTAAAGGCTCGGACCGTATGAGTAATGCCTACAATTTTAATTCTATCATCTTAATCAAAAAATATAATAAAAAATAGGCCCGCGTTAAAGGGCCATATCTCAGCAACGGAGCTCCGTCAGACCAAGGTTTATGGAACCTCTTTGGCTCAACTTTTACCTCTTCGAGGTTTGTACCGACTTTTCCAAAGTTCCTGTACTGTAAGTAGATCCTTGAAGTCCAGCTGATCAGCACTTTAGTGCTTGTCCTCGAGAATTAGCAGAAAAGCACTGGAGCCGAATCTCAGAAGAGGGGGGGGGGAGCACAGCGGAATCATAGTTGCTCGCACTGTATATCTATCTGCATTGTTGAACCGCGAGCCACATTCATGTGTTGCTGACCGCATAACACAACAAATCAATAATATTTATTATCAGACATCGCTGCACACTTCTTTGAAAGGCCCGAGCACATTTCGTCCTCATTATCGCATCGAAATAATCGATTGTTTAACGCGGACAAATTGAAACACATTTCCTTATTGACAAATTAATATCGAAGCCCAATTAATTCTCGATCATACGTATAAATTCAGCAACATCAAAAACATGTCAGCCATACTTAAAAACAAAATGTTTTAGCACCTTTTGTGTGACCACCGGACAATGAGGCGCAAAAAGCAGGTGGCTCATAAACCAACGGAAAATTAATTTGGATCGTTTAAATTAATTTGAAATACATGGAATACTGCTGCCGATTAAAATTTATCAAATTCCATTTGGATGGCGGCAGCCGGTAAAAGCGCTGTCTGTATGAGTTTTGATGGAGGGTAGTTTTTGTGAGGTTTACTCTAGAAATTCAATTTGCCTGCTAAGATTCTCCTTCTTTCTTCCTCGAAGTATTTAAACCTCAGCTTAAAATATTCATAGCAAACCATAAAACTTGAAACGAGAGAGATATTCCCTCATTCCTACGTCGAAGCGCTCCTCTGTAATAAGTAGGTTAAAGTAGGAAGTGATGTGGAAGCGGTTGCGAAAATCAAGCTATTTCAATCGAGGGGATTCGCTTTGGTAAAAAGACGAAGAAGAGTACATGGGTGTGATGTATTTATGCCATTATGAGAAGAGGTGGGCTTGAGGCCTCAACGCTGTCAGATTGAGCCCTATAAATTATTTTTTCGACACCTATTGAAGGTACATCGACAGGTATGACAAGCTACAAGCAAGCTAACAAGTAAGAAGTCAAGAACATAAGTGCCGTCGGCTTGTTATTATCTTTTCCCAACACGGCAATCGAGAGAAAAAGAAGTTGAGGCGGCCATAATCCGGTACGGGTAGGGTCGACAGACATGCGAGAGTGTGTCTTGCATTGCATATTATAATGGTTTTTGATCATAAAGAGCTCGCTGGAAGTACCTGAATGCGAAAAACTCAAACATAATTAATTGTCGCTTGTAAGTCGGGTTTTTGCCCTGAACGAACGCATAAGGACATTTTTATTACTCATGCCTCATAATCGACGTTTTATCGGGCAAGTTTGATTACCCGGAAAACTAACAATTTAACAAATTCGACGGGTCCATGTCACTTTAACCCACCGGAAACTAATGGTTTCTTCGTTGGAAAAAATCACTTCTTTGACATGATAAGTCATGATTGTTTACAAAATTTCCGTTTGTTTTAACTTATTTCCGATATAAAAATTTGCAAGCTTTCGGGACCGTGGAGTGACTGGGGGTACTGGGTGTAATAAAAGAAGTAAAGTGAAATAAAAGAAAGAAACAGTTGAGAAATATAATAAATTATATAGTGAATCCTGATCTAACCATATCGAAACCCACCAAAATCTGAATTAACATAACTAAACCATTCTTACCCAAATAAAAACAAACATATAACACAACAGAAAAACAGTTAAAAAACATATGAGGGGTTTGACTTTGGTTAGGTCACGTTAGGTTAGATTTCATTACATTATTTATTAAATTTTTCCACTGTTTTTTGTTTCATTTTCCCCACCCGCTACCCCTATTCATTCCACGACCCCGACAACTAGCAGACGTTTGTAACGAAAACAAGTAAAAAAATTGCATTTTTTTGTAAAGAATTACATATTACAACGTCAAAGAAGTCATTTTTTCAAAGAAAAAACTATTAATTTTCGATCGGTTAAAATAATGGCATCAATTCGACAATTACTTCTATTATGGTGGTAAAAAGCATTCAATATAAAGGGTGATCCAATTTTGATTTCCACATAATGGTAGTGAAAAGAACACGGAGGAATTTAAAAATATCAAAAAAATGTTTAACTCCCTTTGAGGTTGTTTAATTGTAACTATGTATGAAGGTGGAATTATGTAAATGGCCGTCACGACTCATGTGGCACGACCTAACTCGTTTATGAACATTTTCGATCACTTTGCGGCACAAATCAGGTTCTACGTCGGCTATTTCGCATCTGATTTCTTCTTCAAATTCTACAACGATATTCAGTTTATTCTTGTAGACTCTGCTCTTTAGATATTCCCAAAGAAAAAAATCCGTGAGTGTTAAATCGCATGGTCGCGGCGGCCAATCGGTGTAGTTGAATTTTAGGATCACGATCCAAACTGTCCTCTTAGAAAGTCGACTTTACGTAAAGCAAGAAGGACATGCACTTTTACTTGATCGGTCGTTTTCATGATAGGTTTGGATAATGTTAACATGCTGCTGCGTCATACATTACTCCATGACTATTTTAGTTTAGAAATTTCACGTTCCCCTTGTCAAAACATTGACGTTTCAGAAATATTTTATGTTGTAATGTTAAAACTCAATTTGAATCGCCCTAAAGGCCTTCGCTCTCACAAAAGGCCCCGCTTCGCGTAAATACCCATAATATGCTATTATACTTCTTCGCTACACACCAACGATTAAAAGCATAATAATGAGCACCCTTACACCTATAACAACCCGATAACGAAATGATTAATTTCACGCTCCAAGCTTATCAAGTGGTATCTTCATTCTTCCCCATGGGTTTTTAGGACATCGATTTATTACGGAATACCATTTGCATTGTACCGGCTCACCATAAGTCATACGAGCGAGCGCAGTGTCAGTAGGCACCTGCCCCATACTCACCACCCACGTGCCAGTGGGACCTTAAGGGGTACAGGTGGATTTTATATAGCACTTATCACTAGGTGGGTGCACGGTGCACCTTACGTGAGCCCTCGCCCACGATTACCCAAAGGGAATGTTACGGAAATTCTTGTATTTGTGTAATATTTATCAAGCTTCAACACTGATATTTGCATAAATGGTAGGAAGCACCTGCAAGGGCTAGAAGAAGAATAAAGACGCACGGTTGCGTTTAAATAGCTATTTATGTAACCAGTTAGGAAATGCATAACTATGCATGTGACGTTACAGAAAACTTTGTGGGATTCTACGGAACAGGCGAACCGAGGTCCCGCAACATGACAAGGCTGATGGTTTTTTCTAATTTTACTGCGTGATGAAGAAGGAAAAAGCGGAAACTTGAACTTATTCATGTTGCGGCCCGTATTTGTGGAACTACAGTAACCATTGCTGTTACTGTTCGTATTTCTTATCTAAGTTAATAAATGAAGCCATCTGTTTCCATTGTGTAACAGGTTACGAAATGAAACGTCTTTAATCACGGGTTTTTACTAAGAGAACTCTCACAGATTACAAACGAAATGAACTTAAGGTTATTCGCAGCAAAAATAATAAGTAAAATTTCACATTTATAAAAAAAAATGAAAACTAATAACTTGTATTTCTCCCTTTAGCACTCATGACTGCCTGAAATCGACGAAGCGCACTTTGAGTTAAATCAAAAATCACATTCTGATCGATGTTTCTCCACTCCTGCAACAGTAACTCTTTCCGCTCCTGGACAGTACTCAGAGCTGGTCTATGCTTTCGAATAAGTCAACTCGACTCATATCAGACATATTCAATGGAATTCATGTCTGAAGTAAGTGCTGGCCAATTAAACCGCCTAATTTTTACGTCATCCAGATATTCACTGATAATTCTAGTTGCGTGGGGTTAAGCATTATCTTGCTCGAAAGTGCCATGATCGCCCAAAGTCTACATGAAAGGGACAACGTGATTTTCCAGAACGTTGCAGCTTAATTGGTCCAGTGCAAATAAAAGAATTTAACTATTTGAAGAACATGCCACAAAGTACATTTGACAGATTTTACGAGAATTTTAGACGCGAAAAATTCCTTGATTACTTTCAACAAACAGTAAAATGTACGATTGTGAAATAAACACTTTAACGCACATGTTCGGAAAAAGTTTAATTGGACGCAAGTCAAAGTGGTAGATGTCAATGTCAATTATCTTTGAAAACAATGGCTCACGTGAACTTATAGAAGACAACAAAGTTAACACATACGTTCTTGTAGAAAAAGCAGTGTACCTGACAGGTGCGCAACAATTGCGGAGTGCGGTTAACTGCAACTTTCCTGATTTATGCGATTGTGCAAAAGACACTCTTAAGTATTGCTAATAACGCTTTTTTTCAGTTTCCAATATCCTGTCAGGGAGGTTAAAACGTTCTTTTTTGAGCATATTTAAACGAGCAATTTTTGACATATTTAAACAGTAATTTTTTTCTCCTCTATTTCATTTGACACCTGTCAAGGTCAATGCTGACACTCGTAAGACATTGTTCCAGCCGCCTTCGGTTTTTGCCACCAAACCGTTTTACTCCACTGACAAGTGCTGATGTCCGCACTAGTGGCTCAACAAGCTACTTTTCGCACTCGTCGATATCAGACAGGCCCAACTTCCTGTCAGCTCGCTTTTTAAATCTTGCTACGTCAGACATTCAGTTCAATTACCGTCTTCCGGTTTTTTTCCGTGCGCAGTTTCAAACCGGAGGGAGATTGCCCTTTGGTTTGGCCCAATGGTTTGTCCCGAACCATTGCTCTAGAACCAAGAGAAACTGATTGCGCCGTTTGACATTAATAAATTGCACTTCGTTTTGGCCCTAGAGCGTTATGCCTTACTACACATTAAATAAAACAGCTACTTATTCGCCTGTTGAAAAATATATCCTTCCAACACCTAGGGGGTAACGCTACAATCAGTAGATCTCTACTGGGCATTCTAATTTCGGCCCTGTTATCGTAACATTTTCATCACTTATCATTATATTAAAATGTTTCCGCTGTTTAACCGTTAAACTTATAAAATATTAGACATGTTTAAACATTAATGGTACATACGGACAGGCCCATTTAAATAAGAATAAGTAATATGCCTAAATTATGAAAATTAGGGCAATAAATTTCGTTTCGGACAGGCAAAGGCAAAATACACAAATTAGAATAGTTACGTTGAGATACTCTGTGAATTCATTAAACTTAATTCAACATGGGTTTTTCACGGTTTTTGATTCTTCGATATTTGGTTTAATGTCTCAATTCACGTTGATAATTTCTATGTAATGGTAAATGGCGACGCAACGCTTATCTGGGGAGAGCGATCTTCACAAAGTGTTAACACACATGTATCCACAAAGGAGGCAGTAAATCACCATTTGTCAAAAACTATTAATCTAATGTGTTAGTCCCTTGTTTCGGCCTAACCCTTGATTAATGGTATTATAATGGTAGATTTGGGCTCATATGCCGTTGGGGAATATGAAACATCATTTTTCATCGCGCGTGGCCGTACTCGACAGTTAAATGTTTACTTGGGACCTACGGTCATTAATAAAGTATAGGGCAGAGCCGGACCTTTGGGGGAAGGGGCCCATAATATCGCGATAAAGAAGGTTTTCACCATAAACTGGTTTCGGGATGCATCCTATATCATAGCCAACAAAGTGTGGACGTCAGACCTGTTAAATTATTATTATAATTACTTTTAATGCTGC
Source organism: Euwallacea fornicatus (assembly GCF_040115645.1). Lineage (NCBI taxonomy): Eukaryota > Metazoa > Arthropoda > Insecta > Coleoptera > Curculionidae > Euwallacea > Euwallacea fornicatus. The sequence goes on from NC_089579.1 coordinate 1,292,831, forward strand.
AGTATCATGTTTCCGCGGACATGTTTATTGTTTTCGAGACGTGGTTTAAGATAGGGTCCTTTTTTGTATCTCGCGCTAAAATAAGAAGAACGATGCTTTTATGTTCAATATTCCTACATCGATCGCGTGAATAACGCATTCGAGATTAACTTTTGATTGCAGCAGATACCTCCTGTGGGAAGAATGCAATGACCTAATAATATATGCGCTTTCCCAAATAAACGAATTCCATCCATCGAGTCGGACGCAGGTTAATAGGTTTAGATCATCTGTTTAAATCTCTCCTGTATGTTTAAAATCATAAAAATCAACATTAATGGAAATCAATCAAAAGGAGTTCCGATTCCGTGTATTTATTCAGAGAACGATTATATCTTAACTGCTTGTGTTATGAAGTCGGTAAATAGACTCGGATGGAACACGTACCACAAACACGAACCTTTCGAATGCTGAAATGTTTGATAAACATACAAAAACATATGGATTTCTGGATAAAGTCTTTTGATTCCATTAAATTGGGTATCATTTATATGAGATGCAGAGATGCGATCTCTTTTAACTTTGGGATGTGCAATTAACTAATTTTACCAGATAGGTTGCGCTAAATGTTTGTGGGGAAATGCGATTTCGAAAAGGTTATCAAACATGATGAAAGTTCATTGCGATTCACATATTTCTTCGTGATTTGCTGCGTCTTCGAATTAGGCATTCGGGAGATTTACTGTGATGTCCGCGTCTCATGGTTGGGATTTTCCGAGAAGCCAACGTTCGCAATCCCAGGCCTACGAGGACCTAACGAGGAACACTTAAAGAGTGAAAAACTAGAAAATATTACGTTATTTCTCAACATTGTTGTGGCTCAATATAGCTTCTGTACCCTGCTTATAATGAGAAACTTCGTATGTCTCAAAATAGGCATCAACCTCGCAGTACACCTCCTCATTATTGGTAAGTCTCTTTCCACCGAGCAATTTTTTCAAGTCTGGAAATAGAAAATAATCCGAGGGGCCTAAGTCTGGCAACTAGGGTGGATGGGGAAAAATTCGAAAACAAATTGATTGATTTTGGCCATCGCAATGACGCAAGCGTGGTCTGGTGCGTTGTCTCGATGAGACAAGAGTTTCTTCTTCGCCAAATTTGGTCGGTTTTTCCTAATTTCTTCGTTCACACGCCGCAAAAAATATGTGTAATATTCTCCATTTTTTGTTCTCCCTTTAGGAAAACAATCAATAGAAATTATCCCACGTGCATCCAAAAAAACTGACGCCATCACTGCTCCTGCGGACGGAACAGTTTTCGCGTTCTTCGAAGGCGATTCTCTCCTTTTAATCCATTGTTTTGACTCTTTTCATCTCAGGTCTGAAATAACGGACCCATGGTGATGAATCAATGCAAAAACTCGACTTTATTGGTGTGAAGCTTTCCCAAATACGTCCTTGAAGCATTCTGATAGCGCTGTTTTTGATGCAATAATTGTCTTTTTTTTTTTTAATAAAATTATACGTTTTAAAACATTTTTAAAGCACATTAGGTTTATAAAAATTATAAACGTATTGCAATACTTTTTACAAGCACTGCGTAAATAAAATAAGGCGAAAGCAAGACCATCAAAGAGCATTCCGGTGAGAAATTTAACGATGCTGATGGAATTACCTCCGATAAGGAAATAGTAGCATCAATAATAAAAACTACAGTGAATAATCCTGATACGACATTATCTAATGCAGACCACACTCTAGGAAACATCAATGATGCCTGACTCTTAGCCATTAACTAAATTTACCTTGAATCAAGTGGGAAGAGCAATAAATGCAGTTCAGCAGAGTGCCAGGGAGATTGTTCAGCTTGCTAAAACGGCTAATTCTCATGCAGAATTTTGTATTAGTTTTAGTTTTATGGCTTTAAACTACGAAGACAAACTGTATAGTCGAAATGGTTGCACTAGTTCATACTTCAGATATTAGGGACCAACGAATGGTACCCATTGACCAATGAATGAATCCAAAATGAAAAATGTCTGGTGTGTAATGTGTCTACCCAGTATAGAAACGATTGAAGGACTGGGGAAGAAAAGTTGAGGATGTTGGGTCTCATGGAAGCCCTAGCCCTCCGCATCCTGAACCAATTTATAGGCCTAAAGAGACATGTCGTGCATGCAGAGCCTGTGGATATGTCCTAAATATTTTCTATCCGATTTCCCACTGAGCACTATTCTTTAGAATATCAAGACTTATTCGATGAAAAGTGAGTGCGCAGTCAGTGAAGGCAACGAAGGGCACGGTGAAAAGTTCTCGAAGAGCTCCAAATCGAAAAGGGAACAATACATTCTCGAGACCTGCTTGTGGCCTAGTAGCATTCTGATTAATCATTTTATGATCATTCAGAGATGTTCACTGAACGATACCCCGAAAACTAAGAAAATAAGCCTAACCGATCCAATCAAAAGGTACCGGTACGCTTAACACCAGGCAGACAAATCACCTGAGAATAATACTAAGGCAGGAAGAACTTCTTGTGCTTGAGTACCCGTATCTTCAAACTTGAAACTGTTTGGATATCTGTTTGTGGATGAGTGCTCACATCGTAGACAACCAATACTTTTATGGATACACTGTATTGTCTCGTGAAATAAAACTCATTGGTCAATACGGGGTCAGTGGGTCGTAATGGGTAATATTAGGTCAAAGCGAACATATGGTGTGCAATTTCTTCTCCAGACTATATTTTGTTGAAAATTCAGTTAATCAGCACACACATATTACAATATTTATTAAATGGACATTTGAACGATCTACCGATTAATTATCGTGCGAGGTGTTATTTTCAACAAGATGGTTGTCCTGTTTATTATGCGCGAATAATTGTGGAATCGTTGAATCAGCAATTTTGAGAGAATCGGATCGGTCGAAATGGTCTTGTTTTATGGCCACCGAAAAGACCTGATTTGACTATAGCAGACTTTTACCTTTTAAGCGAATGATCTTCCTCCGAATGCAGAACATTTGATGCGGAGGATCAGAGATGCTGCGGCGCCTTTACCGCTCGAAGAGATCCGAAGAAGTTATAGTGAACTGCATCGAGGACTTGAGCTGTACGTTCAAGAAGTTGGCGAATGCATCGAGTGGAATTTTTATTTGTAGTTTGCTCTTTTTTGTTGAATTATTGCATTAAAAACTTAATAAACAAAAGTGTTGATTGCGGATGCCGTGGAAACGAGAAATAACTTTTGGAACTTAGAAAAACTTTCAATCGAACGGACCTATTTTTTGACATTTCTCTGTGACGGAAAGGAAAATTGAAACGGCGATAAGTGAATGAACTGTCTGGGAACAAGCAAAAACTTTATGAAGACTACGTGAAAAATATATTTATTTCGTAAAATCAAACATAAAAATCTTTCTGTCCCTGACAACCCCATCTGGGAACATAGCGTTTATGCAATCCTGCGCCTTACGTATGCGCAATTTCGTCAGTGCATGACGCATGTCTGGTTACAAATGACGTCACAAGAGTGCTACATCTCAGCCTTCCGCTGAATAAGTTGGACCGATTTTAGGCAAATGCCAGCAATTTTTTGCTACGTCAACTCCTTCTGGACAATTGATTTGGAACAACAAACTGGAATTTATAATACAAAATTCTCTACTCTGTGTAATTTATCGTTGGTACAAGTTGAAAAACGACTAAGAAGTGTCTAAATTCTTCGGGAACTTCAGGGACTTTATACATACTTAATTTCAGCATTTTCTGAGTTTTTATTGCTGGGGTCCCTTGTAAAAATCGTTAAACTGTCTTAGTTCCGCCTCTGTGTTTTATAAACCCGAGCGTGTTTGTCAAACTACCAACCAAAAAATAAATTAAGCTAATAACTTCTTCCTGCACCTTCTGACTTTCATTATTTCTCACATTGTAGATGTCAATAATACAATAATAAAGTTTAAATTTAAAAGGTAAATATTTAATTCCACTATTTTTTATTATCTTAGTACTATCTACGTAAAGCAATCAGAATTACGACTATTTTAACGCCGCGATCTCTCGCTTTTTACACCCGAAAGCTTAAAATAAACTCCGGACATTCGATATTCGACAAAACCAAAATCAAAATGGCCCCTCTGGGACCTCAAAAGGCATATCGCAAAATTGGCGTTAATAATTCAGGGGCACTCAGACACGGTCCAGTCATGTACGATGTCTCATGCGAAATATTCAGTGATGTGTCGTTTTTACGTAATTCGACTTTCACAAGGGTCTTGTCCTCCACGATGGGCATTAATGAAACGAACCTTGTCAAGGGAAATTGAAAAAGGGCAATGCATGGGGTTTTTCATATTTATTTAGCAGATTTCCTGGGAGACACTTAATTCGGCCCTGAATAAAACAAACATCTACAGAGTGTTTCAAATTTAACCCGCGTAAGTTTATTGGCGTATCGAACGACCAAAAATAACGTCAGTTGCTATATAAATCAATATTCAATAAGACTTCCTTTGGCAGATACTGGAGTGCAAATAAAAATTTTTTTTTAATGGAAAATATGAACTTTCTTCAAAAGGGGCTAGAGATTTCTAACGCAATTTAGGGGTTATTCACGATTATATAAGACGCACATGTTTTACTGGAAAAAACATTTTTAAGATTTTCCAGTGGCGTGCCTACCTCCATGCTAGTAAATATTTTCCAGAAAAAGTGGTGCACTTCTGACTTTTCTGAAAAAAAAAAAGATTCATAAATTCCTCGTCCATTTCCGAAGAAATAGTCTTTTTTTGACATTTTTCCATGCGATTCACCGTTTTCAAGTGAAAAAATTCAAATAATTTTATGGCCTACGTTGCGGGTTAAAGCTGAAACACCCTGTATAAGAAACCGCCATGATAGAATTGGATCATGATGACTTAGAACGTATGACTAAGATGACGGAAAGCTATGGAAATATTGCCTACATTAATATTAATCTCATATTTTACCACATTTATCAGTGACACATTATTACATGGAAGTATGTTTTCGAGTCAGCATTAAATTTGCATCGCATTAATAAATAATTTTGGTCTATTTCAAATGGAATTTAGACTCAACTAGGGTGTGAAAAATGAGCGGTTTAAAACTCAATCAAGAACGTCTCGAAAACACAATGAAACTGATGGAGTCCGAAGGGCCCCCGTAAATTAAATTTCCTTTTATAAAATGAAAACAGAAGGGCGAGCAGGGAGACCGTTAATGGAACAGAAGGTGTATAATATGTTAAAGTTTTTGCGAGATAATACGGATTATCCGGAGCTTCTTTGGGAATGTGTGAATCGTGTAGTGAGAGATTTGCCATTTGTAGTCGCTAATGGGTGCAAGTAAGGGCTGACCGTCCGCTGGACAAATCCTATTTATACACCGGCTTCGTCAGCTGCTGCCACGGACCGGAAATTAGGAAAATCCAGGAATTTTTCTGATTTAGAGCCAATTATTTCCAGGGAATTTCTTCTCTATTTTGTAAATTTTAAACCATTTAAAGCGGCTGCCTCTATATTCCGTAACATGCCCACAAAAAACCTAATCACAAGAGTCGGCCCTCTCGATTAGGAAAGGGCGTTATTTAATTTAACAGTGTGTTTAGGCGGCTGCCTTAGAACAAAACTGCAAATCATGAAATATTGAAGATATTATAAGTTGTGGTTTCAGCAGGTAGCAAGTGGTTTGACCAATGGGTAAAAGGGCAAAAAATATACGAAAGAATTTTATGGGTCACCACTGAAAAAACTGTCTGCCTTGACAAAGGAATATTGACTATTTCTGAAAGATTATCACGTTCCCAGATAAACGAAGTTTAAAACATCATTGAAAGGTTCAGTGGAGTTCTCACCATAAAATGCTTGGGGTTAAGTACCGTTACAGGACAATAGCTTTTATTCAATTTCAATTATTTGGTTGTAGTTGTAGTATCATTTTTAATTACCAGCGATAGCAAAGTGATGTATCGCAAAAGAAATTGATGGCCACCGAAACACGTTATCTGCACCAATAAGTCCCACTTTTGCTTTAAATGAGAGAAATAAGTGTGTTAAAATAGCTGTTCATGTAACCAATAGGGAAACGTAATGTTTTGTGTAACAAGTGTGGTTTTGCGGAAGACGCGAAGCAAAATCTGACAATATCAATGAAGTTGCATAAAATAGCGCCTCCTTATGAACTTCATGAACTATTTTTATGATTTTGTTACAACGTAAACAAATTAGGAGAAAATTGACGATGACATTTTAGCCAATCATAAGTAACTCCTCCGAATCTACCAAGGTACCACGACCGTTGTTCTTACTGGTCCCATTTGTTGACCCAGCTACAAACGGTCGAATGTGCCCTTATTTCACAACTAGTTGTGACATCAAACCTCTTTAGCCATCCGTTTCGGTTATGAAACTGCTCCTTTATTTGTCGAAATTAGAAAAGAATCATTTAAATAGATTTTAATGCTCATTAAAAAAGCTACTTAACGACAGAAAAAAGATCTAGAGTGAGAAATGAGGAGAGATGAAAAAGACGTAACAAGTGAACTGCAGGTACAGATTACTAAAATTTGTTTATTTTTAAGAAACATACGAATAATATGAAGAACTAACGCCCAAATTAGGGAAATATGTACCAAGGGCATAATTTCCGTGGAAACTCCATTATTACCCTCAACTTATAAATTAACGGATGTACCTGAAATGAAGTTTCGTGTCCATTATATTTTATCGTTTTTTTTTATGACCAAACCTTGACATACAATCAGCTAAGAAGGGACAACAAATTTGCTGAACACATATGGTGGACCATTATTAATTTATTTTTAATTATTTTGCAGAGTACTGTCGCCCCTTGAAATATCTTCATGAAGATATGTGTACACCCTGTATTTCAATTCGAGTAAAACATTATAAGAACGCGTTATTAATTTCGTAGCAGTCACTGTGTAGGTACTGGACAAAAAATACTGCGTCCCGCTAAAGTTCTGTCATTAATTTCCATTGAATACGTAACACCGCTGCTTCCACGGTTGGTGTGGACTGGCGGACTTACTGTGGACGATGTTAATAAAAATGAAGCTGGACGAAGCCCAAAAAGCTGTAGTTACGTCAGGAAAATCGGAAGATACGGGTAGGCGATTCTGTTTTGCTCGAACGAGAGATCTGAATGTTTGACTTCTTGAGCAAATTAGCACGAGTGAAAATTGGACAAACAAGTTGGTGCAACTAACGCCAGCCGCAATGCATTATCTCCAATTTCCTATACGCGTACTGATTTTCAAAAAAGGTTTTAAAAGAAAGTACACACTTTATAAGTATCCATAAAACGGCGATTAGGAAACTGAAATTAATGCAAATAAAATGTAAAACATGTGAAGCTCATTACGTCGAATTGCCGCCATTAAAGCTGCTGATCTCATAATTCGATACATTCTGCTATTGTTCGCCAACGGTAGCCGTTATTACACCTTCGGAATTTTTAATTCCGAACCGTTAGATTTGCTTATCCGAGAGAGCTAAATTTAGTACGTTTCTCGAAATATTCTTGTCTCCGATGCACGTTGAATGAGCTGTATCTTTGGGTAATTAACAGACAATAGAAAGTTGATGGACGTACGATAGAAGGAGCAGCTCAGACGAATGCAAAGTGGACTTCAAACGCCCTGAAATGTTTTTCTCACCTTTTAATAATAATTACTGTTATCCTCTTTTCCAAGGGTCTGATCTGCTGTATCACCCCTTAATTCAGTTTAGGCAGTAATCCCTCGAAGCTGCGCATTTGTTGGAGAAAGCCAATAAAATAAAACAATCGGTATAATTTTATTTCTGGAGCCATTTATATACGTTAAGGTGAAACATGCACAATAAAACTAAACAATACCGTTCGAGAGTAGAATGCTAAAAGCCAACATCGAACTTATTCCGAGATTAAGGGCGAGAGTATTGGCCTTTGTTGAAAGAAAATCTAAATTTACGGATGTTGATTGAGAAACTTGCTTTCGCCTTTAAAGCCCTAATTAATCATTATAAAGCTTTATGACACATTAATCAGATAAGGTGGCGAAATTATGCATAATAACAATGAATTACGAAAGGATATCCATTATTATGCTCAGCCATTCTGAAAATTAATGGTATTGGAGTCGTTGGGATGAAACTATTGCGCACGACATATTAAACAAATTATCATATCGAACAATAACAGAATAGCAAATTAGGCAAGTGCGGCACCCACCGTAATATTACACCTGGCAAAATGGCCTTGCACATCAGCAGCATCAATATGAAACAAAACAGTTTACGGTTCCGGTATATGTATAATAAAACCCGGGGATATCCGGTCTTTTTTTTTTTAATAGTGGAATGATTTAATAAAAATAATATACAATAGTATGTTTGCCATTGTTCCGAGATGGGATGGTTAAATTGTTAACAAATCGTATAATAATAAAAATGCCAATCCCAGTGCAGCGCATCAAACTAACCATAAAATAGGTTCAGATGGTTTTATGAAAGAGACATTATGGGACAAGTTGTAAATTGTTTCTATATCCGGCAAAGCCGTACTTTGAATGACCTATCGTTTTCCATTGTTCTGGTTTTAATAATAAATTAGTTTCAAATGCACAAAAAACCGCTTATAATGCGTTCTAGCTTTTGGGGTTTGTTACAATTTCCTAGGGGAAAGGTTGAAATGACTAAAATCTCTCACATAAATTTGGATAATTCCTTCCAGTAATGTCGCAAGCTTTCCCCCAGAAAAGATGTTTTCGTATCTTGACAGGGTCAATGCTCACAAACGGAGAACCTGTGTTGCAGTAACGAATTTCTTTAATAAGAATCTTTGAACCTCTATAGGTATAGAAAAAACCAGCTTCAACGGCAGCAGGCTTTAAATCGATACACGAATGATTTTTCTTTTTTAATTTATACGCAAGATGTCACATTTTACATTACGTTTGTCTCTTTAAATCTGCAGCTGCAATACCCCCGTGTTTTTACAAGAAGTTTTTCGAAAATTTGCACGGCGTAAAAAATTTAGGTCGCAAAATTTGAAAAAAAATCAAAGTGTCTCTCGTCCCTAATTGGATGCAAGAGTTAATTTTTTGAAGCCATATTTCAATACGCACGTACCTCCTTAGATGCGCCCCTGGGTTTTTACGAAAATCTTGTGAAAATTCACGAGAATGCAAAGAATAGTAGGTAACAATTAAGTCTAAACTTAAAAAGTTAAGTTTCACTATACTTCTTTCTGTTTCTTCAAATTTGGGCCTGATACACGAAATTCGTACCGAACTCCTAAAACTGGATGAATTAATACTTAATCGAACTGAATATCAAGCAATGGAATATAATATAAATGTTGTATATAATATGTTGTGTGTATATTGTTGAATAAAGTTTTTGAATGAAAAGTGGCTTTTTTAAATTTATGTGGTACGCCCCAAAGAGGCTCCTAATGGTCTTCGGAATGTCACGTGTAAAACGTCATTTATTTATCTTATTTTTTCGGTGAGCGCACAAAAGTAGAAAAATGACATCCATCGAAAATATTGTAGAGCTTTTTCGCCCAGGAAGTACGTACTTCCCGTTTAACTTTTCTATTTGGAAATAACGTTTTAGGAGCCCCGACCGGAAAGGTGACCTTTTTCTAAACTTCGAAGTGATACTGTAAAAGTTAGAGAAATGCAAATGTCCTTGCTTACATCATTGTTTTACGGGAAATATGCTTATACCATGGTTTCGTTAAAGCAAATGTAAGATATAAAAACGACTGAAGTATTAGCTAAATTGGTCGTAAAATATTGTCAAACGACCAAAAATGTGTTTAGCAGGGCGCTCCACGCTTCCAGGGCGAGCCGCGCCTGCGGCTCGCCCCGCAAGTACTTTAATTACACTTCAATTGCATTCTAATAATTGCAAATATGGAAATTTGAATGATGTAATCTAATTTAATCAAAAATGGACGAAACGAGGTGGGATTTTCTCTCTAAGAACGCGTCTCATGCGACATATTAAATTTAATTTTTTTTTTATTTAAGAGTCCAATAAGCTTGCTCACATTAGTTCACCTAAAACCAATAACTCGTTATTTTCATTGTTTCGTATTTTAATTTGACCGGTTCGTCATGCTCACAAACTGCGATTCCTCCACTTTCTTGTACGAAATCGAGCCCCGGACAATCGGCGGAAACACTTACTAGCGCTTTCTGCCAATACAAACATTAATTAAATGCTATTTCTTAATTCTCGCACAAAGATCCCGTTTTCTTACTAATCGACAAAAAACCTCAGCGTTACCGCATTATTTTGGCGGATATTTTGCTATCAACTTTAATTTATCCTATTTCATATTGTACCTCTCGCTTAATGCGATTCTAATTACTTTATAATTATCCCAGATATCTTCCATCTTTAATTTACAACTTTAAAACCGAGCGAGCGGATTGGTGTTACGCCAGAAACCATCGTCCATATTATTGCTACACATATATAATTTTCATAAATTAGTTCCTCTTTCCTTCTTCAATGGCGTACCCCCGAGAGAGTCGGATAGATTACTTCTAGCGTGAAGGCTTAAGAAACTTAGATGTGTACGTAATAAACAGGCAACAGATTGAAGATATGATAGCCCGAAGTAATAAACATGAACGCGGCTGGTGTTTTTATAATTTGTTACTGAAAACGAAAATTTATCATTAGGGCAGACAAGGGGCGGCTTCCGCCTAAGACTACATTCATATTGTATGCAAATCATAGGAATATGCACGCATCAGGACTTCGGCTTTTAATGTCTAATCCACAAAGATATCTATTAAACTGACATGTGAATTGTTTCTTTTATGGAACAGTTTTATCCGATGTTTAAAAATAAATTTCGATGTCCCCTGCGCGACGTTTTTAGGATTAAAAGTACGGATTTCACCGTTAATTACAGATGGGATTAAAGTTTAGGGATCAAAATTGTTATGGCCATGAAGAAAAGGTTGTCAAAATCCTTTGAAATAATTAATTATGTCAATATCTTGCTTTTTTCTCCATGTAGGGCGCTTACTTGCTCGTCACACGCGGAAATGAGAGATTTCTCTCAGTGTAGACGTAATAACAGAAGGAAGAATGCTACGTTTTAAACGGGCCAATGGCAGCCTACGGACATACCAAACTGGCCAATCATAACTTGTCTCGCGATAATTGGCTGTCAGTGTCACTACCTGCAGTTTTCGCTAAAATCGTCGATAGTGTATCGAGTGCGGCATTTCCTTTCCAATAAAAAGCCTCGGGTTCGAATTTGGGTAAAAGTCGAACTTTTTCTTATTTTTTAGGTCAATTCATTAATTATTATTGGATATACACATATGAATGTTATTGTATTTAATGCGGTATTGTAGCAAAATGGTATATAACAAGAAATAGCTATTTTCAAGATCCCTGCAGGTCGTTCAAAAATGTCTAAAATCTTTTCAGCAGTAAGTGGAAATGTGATTTACAATCTCTCTCTCTCTCTCTCTCTCTCTCTCTTCAAGCGTATATCTCCAACGAAACCGCCGTTTCTCAATATCTCAACTGAAATAAATTTCATGGAACATCTCAGAAATAAATAGGCGCATTAAACTAAAAAAAAAGCAACAAATATATATCTTAATCTCGCTGAATTTGGGGTAATTATTCCGAGATCCTGCTGCTTCCAGACAGCGAAACGAGGAGAATAGGAATTAATTAATTGGCTCACGAAATAAAGATCCATAAATTCTCATAGCATCGCGAATTATGGTCGAGATAGGGAGCTTTGTTACTTCTGCCAGTCGCAAAATAAAATATCCATATCTTCAGTTTGCTCGTCGGGTACCTGGGCAGTGGTGGAGAAGCGAGAAAAATTTTTCAAAAAGCATTGAGAGTAATCGAAGCAGAAATACGTAACTTGCAGGACACTTTTTAATGAGATCGTCAACGTTTTTGTGATTTTCTTGTGCTGTAAATCAGAGCTGAAACCATTTTGTAGCACTGCAATAAGGCACCGCCCATGGAACCATCAGCAGAGAGCATACAATAAACTTGTTTCTTATCAAGATATTAATTTTCCCTTAAGTGAATTTAAGCAAATTATGGGCTTAATTAGGCCTCAAGGCATAATTTATTCTCTTCGTGAAGGTTGGAAAATATAACCCATATATGACCATCGGCATCCGTTATGCAGTAGCCGTGATGCAGCACGGTAAATAAATCCCATTTTAGATATGGAAACAGTATTCCGTTGTTTATGACGTCTAGTATAATGCAGGAAGAGATGAGCCGAACAAGCTCTCGTTACTTTTTATTATTCGCGGAATTCATAAAAGCCCATAAAATCACTGGAAACGATTACGTCCAGTTAGACGGCCATAATAATCATAAATCCGTATGGGGCCTTCAGCAGGACGTTGCACGATTATGGTCCTGCTCAAATTAGCCTTATACGCGTTTCAGGTCGAGTATTCGCCCTCAATATTTCTGACTACGTATACTCAAATGCGAATATGCCTGGTGGTGTTCCAGAGCTGCGCAGCTCCTGTATAAATCTTAATAAAGCGGGCGTACGCGCCGCGATAAATTCCCATTTCTCTCTGAGATACGTCCTCATTAATCCTAACCGGACACGTCCGTTTCCATAAAGCACTTCCATGTTCCAGGATGATAACCACCGCCAGACTTGACCTGGAACACACTTCCTATTTTTCTAAAATGAGATTTATCATCTTTAAGGGTGTAGTTTTTATCCCTATGAATAACCCTGGGGGGCTCTGCTTTTATTTTTCTGGATTTATATCAACATCAACAGATTCCGAAAACAAATATATTATTAGTTCAATAAAATTTTACGAGTCATAAGCTCTTTAAGTTGCGCTTTGATTTGAATCATTTGAAGAATGAGAGAATCTAAGAACAGAAGGGTAGGTTTGGAAATTGAAATTTTTCTGCCTTAATCGACTTTTCTTTAAAAAATATAAAATCGCAGAAGTAATTACTGTGTTACGCCAGTGAACTTTTACAAGTCAATGGCGCTCTAAGTTGCGTTTCAATTTGGTATTTTTTGAGTTTGAAAGGTTTTAAAATAAGAGACTTACGAGGCTTTTGAGATGTTTCTTTTGACCAGAATTTCCTTGAAAAGATCTAAAAATCCAAAATAATAATTGCATTTCGCAAATGATATTTTACGGGTTAAAAGCTCTTTAACGTAGAATGTGTCATTGTTATGCTACCATTATGGTTTTTAGAGGTTCAAATAAGCTCCTATAACTTCGCAAATTTTTATTTGATTTGGAGGCTGCTTTCTGAAAAATCAGAACAGTGCGAACGAGGAGAAAGGGTGAAAATTTCGAGGAAAATGGATCATAAATAAGGTGTAAAACAAGAACTGAAGAAATTTGACACAGTTCACCGATAAAATTTTGGAAAATATGTGAAATATCTTAGAAATTAGTTGCAATTGGCTTAGTAAGTGATATTTCAAGAGTAAGAACAACTAAGTGTATTTATGAAATTCCAGTTAATAATTTACAAACAAAACAAATTAGAACGGAAGATCAAAGTTTGACAAGTCGTGACCAAAAGTTGTGTTGTTCAATTCTCAAATTTAATTAAAAAAATCTTGACGTGGTTTGAAAGTAAATTAAAACACAAACAAGTACTGAAAGGAAATAGATACTAAATTATCGACTAAAACCAAACCATGGCAACATTGACTGCCCAGTTGCATGAAACGGAAGAATGGCGCGATGTTGTCAGTTCAGTTTTATCAACTTCGGGGAGAAATTATATATCGGGTATTGGACAACAAATTATTATCTCTTTAATCCTCTCAAGAAGACAGTGAATAAATTATCAACAGTCGATTCCAAAATTCCGTAGATTAGAAATATTACAAGCGGTTTTAAATCACTGACGAAAATCTAATTTTGAACGTTGAACGTGCTTCTAACGTTGATTTCATAACTTTAAGAAACACGTGAGAAACGTGCCGGATTGATCCTTGCTTCCTTTGAAAAGAACATTAACGCACTTATTTTACAACCCCAATCTGATACAAAATTTGTTCAAAAAGTCTATAATTTCTAAAAAATATGTTTGGCAACACTCATTGCAACGCTGCAAAAAACCAAAGGGAGGTTGCCAAGTTGATCCGGTTTCTGGGAGAATTGTTTTTACATTTATATTTGTGTACTTCGACATAAACTATAAGCTTTTAACCCCTTGAAAACCACAACGAAGGTTGGAACATTGACTGCAAATGTTCAGGATTTAGAACCATGTTGCATGATTTTCATACAGTATTTTTCGGGAGTGACCTCGAAAGGCCTGTCAGAACCTGTCGCATCGAGAAATAAAGGACGTTTTAAACGTCATCGAGGGAGATTGTTCAACTCGCCCTATTCAAGGATTTCGCTTATTTTAGAGGTCGAATAAAGAGAGTCTCTGTATGAACCAAACAATAACCCATTTGACTGCGCAAAGTGCAACGAAAACCAAATTTCAAAGGCCTCACGTCCAGCACTAATTTAGTAATTTATGTGCACCCATCCAGATTTGCTGCTACCCTCGTCGGAACATTGAGAATATTCTGTGTATCCATCAATTATTGAGCATAATGCAAATTCGATCCTATATTGTAGGCCTTTGGAATCCAAATTCAGATTTTGAACAGCCTGATTGGGTAAATTGTTCAACGTTCCCACGAAATTGCACACACAAATTCGTCCAGTTTCCGGAATAATCATCGTTTGTAACTGCTGAAATTACATACTTATTTATAGGTCTGCAGTGTGTACTTCACATGCGGCATCATTTTTTTTTCAGTAAATATGAGGTTGTTTCTTATGGCGGATAGTCGGGGAAGCGGTTTGGTCGAATTTTCGTGTGTCCGCCATAGTATTTACAGTATTCGCTGCATTGCGCTTGGTGACCTCTGCATATGTGCTAATGCACAAAGGCTTTAATCAGAGCATTGCATAGAACAAACACAACACACGCCGAGTCAAAACACCATAGTAATCAGTTTTGATTAGATTTAGAAGCCCTGCAGTTTAGTTCGAATATCGCCCTACCTCAATTTGTTTATGATTTCACCCCCGTAGTTGCGCCTAAATCCTCCTCGGTAACAAAATACTTGGCGAATCCGTTGCAGAAGAACAATAGAACGATTCCCACAAAACCGCAACGTTTATATTGTACGAATCCACTGATACGAATATGATCCCCTTCCTTCCGTTTAATCGTTAATTTTTTTCACTTCACACGGTATTATTTCACATAATTTCCTGCATTAGGCGGCTTCACACTAACCTCTTATATGAACCGGTAATTGTTTTATGACACTTGTAAGGATGTAAGAACGCATTAAATTCAATATAACGCGAAGCATAACGGGGCGGAACATAATGGTGCTTCCATGGTAAGAACCTTCCAAGCAATTATTATGTCCCATCAGATTGAAATAATTAAATTAAATCGGACCGCGTGAGTAATACAGTAGCAACGCTAATGTGATAGGGGGTTGGGTAATTGAACATTCGCCTCATAATATCATAACTAAAAGGGAAAAGGTACCCCGCTGGGCCTCATGCTGGGCCTTCGCAGCCGAGACAAATCAGACAGGCCCGGTCACAAATGATCTCGCCACACGAGTAGTCGGTTTGGTAATATTAATGCTCATTTAGTCGATGATGGGTTCTTTAGTTTGGTGGTCTAATTTGGGTTTAATCTTTAATACTTGGGAGATCGTTAATGGCATAATCAGAGTTATGCGTTTTCTTCCCCGTGATGTCTTCCATTAGGGAACATTTTTGTCCTGTGGACCTTGACCGGAGATTGCTGATAATGAGTTCAATCAGCACCAGGGCGGCCATTTGATCGACGAAACTGGCTCAGTTTTGAATAATGAGATTTGAAGGTAAACGCTTGGGAACATCTATTTTTGAGTTAAGAAGGGAGCTGTTTTACATACCTGTGCCAACCCTCTAGCGCAATGGATGTCTAGTTACCCCCAGAATTTAAAATGGAATCGAGTGCCACCGCACAGTAAAACCACTTATATCGAGATTCTCCTCAAAGTGACGGAAATTACGTGGTTGATATTACGTCATTCACGGAAATCCGGTAGTTTCTCAAAAAAATAGAAGTTGTAAACAAAAATCCGATTAATTGGGTAAATACCCGCAACAATTTCTTCCAACCTTTCGACAGAATTTGTAGAATCGAATTCGGGATTCCGAAGTAGGCACTTCAAGCATTTGCCTACGAGCCTCACGATCCTCCAAGATACTCTCGTATGAATTCCGAACTTCCCTAACGATCCCAGGGAAAAAAATTGTCATGATAAATATTCCTGGGGACATCCTAAAACTCTATTTACCTAAATTCAGTCAGGTTCAAAATTCACTAAATTCATTCGGTGATAGAGGAATGTCGTAATTTTTGTGTTCTTTGGCATTTTTATTTTATACATTATTTGCTATATTGCTCGATAGAGAGATTTAGTAAAAGATTGATCATGCGATCGTTTAATTTAATTTTTGCCTCGTGTATAGAATTTCTACAGGGTAGTCCGTGTCGTCATAAGTTTGGTATATTAATCCAAAAGCTTTAACAAATTATACTGCTTTCCAACTTCATCGAAGAAATTAAAATGATTGAATTTCTTTAAAAATTCGCTTAAAAAATTTGTTAATTTTTGGGTTTTTGCACAGAAAATCCGTTTTAATCTTCTACAACTTCAAGATCGACCGTTATGGCCATGTGAACACATAAATCAGCAAATTTCTTTCTAAAACATTCTCTGCAAAAATCGAAAGGAATAACCAGTAAAAACTTCATACGGTCTAACATTGCTCCTTCCTGCCTGCTATATGAAGGTTTCTTTGAGGCGCTCATTGAACTTTGTCATCAACATACATGGAAGTAAGAGAATATGTTATATACAGGAAGGCTCTGATTTTTCTGATATTGTTGCGCGGCCAAATTGCTAAATTGGGTGTCGGTAACCTTAAATAAGTTCTTGTCGATTAAATTCTTCGTGCAGTTACCTGCTCTGTAGGGCACTTCCTGACACAATCCACTCGGTATATAAAGTGGCATTGCTTCAACCTCGGATATCGATTGCTTGACCGGCAGTGTTAAAAAAAATCTGCCGAATACTAAAAAACCGTTTCAAATTTACGACTAAAATTGAAAAACCGTCGGCCATTTGAATAATACACGGTATCAATGGAAAAAAATAAAACTTCCGGCTTTTAAATTCCCGCAGCCGTATAAAATATTTTCGACATTTTTAATGTTTGAACTGCTTCCATTTAAAATTCAAACAAATTTGCAAAATAAACTACCGTAGCGTTTTGATTGCGTCTCTTTTAATTAAACCTTTATGGATTTCATGGAAGCTGACGCACATCACAAAATAAAAAGTTATATCATCCTCTACATGTTTTTTATCGAACTGATATGGCAATATATATATATATATATATATATATATATATATATATTGCCATATATATACAGAAATTTGACAAGGTATTTAATAGCAAATATGCTTTTACTTTCACGAGATAAAGACAGTTTGTTTGATAAAAATAAATTAAAGAGAACCATTAAGTAAACTTTCAGGATTCCTTCGTTTCTTTTTTGGAAATAATCTTGGAGTGCCTCAGAGTCTTCAGTGCAAAAACAGACAATCAGCTTTTATACTGATTACACTGCTTAAATAATAATTTGGGAACACTCAAGTCAGTGAAAATTGATTAAAGATAACAGAAATGCTCAGGTTTTGATTTTCGTGTTTTCGGTCAAACTAACGTCAACGAAGTAAATGCAGTCATAATAGCCAGCCCCGAAGTAAGGTAAAGATAAACAGAGTGTTCCAGAATTATGGGACCAAATTTCCAGGGATCATTCGGTGCAACGACAGAAGACATTTGAGCGTGAAAATCCATATCCGCAAATGCCTCCTTAAGGCGCTAGAGCCTTATCGTTTTTAAAAGACAATTATGTGCAAAAATATGTTTAATCGAGCTTCGGTATGTTTCACTTTAATTTGTTTGTACAAAGTAATACTACAGTAAAAAATTAATATGTATTTCGATTTCGTATTCAGTATTTGGATCGTCGGTTCTGACAGCATTGGATCGGCAGAGGTGGTCCAGTTCGGTGGCCTCCTAGGTCGCCCGACCTAACATCTTTAGAGTTCTTTTTGTACTCACATTTAAACTCTCCAATTCATAAAAGAAGACGGAGTAAGATCCGATAGATCGAATTGCTGTGACATTTGAAGTTGTTCAAAACGATTATTAAATTTGTAGCTCGGTCACCAAGCAAATACACTGTTTGGACTACTGTGTAGGTATACCGAGTATGAATAAAATATCTTGCGCCGTTTTGAATATACGAAGAAAATGATTTCCTAATACGTATGTAAACCCTATATCTCGGAAACGACTCATTTTAGGACATACTTTTATATAACATTTTCGTCGTGAAACAATCCAGAGGGTCAACTTCTTAAACACCGGAACATTCTTAAGTACCACCCTCTATGGGGTGCTTGAATAAAATAGAATTTTCAAGATCTAGAGAGAACAAAAGCAGAAGCTCTTTATTAAAATGCATAGCAAACACTTTCTTAGCAATCCACAGAGTAGGAGATTGAAAAAACCTAATAATATACAGAAGGTTCTTTATAAAAAATGAAACTTTAGCCCTGCGTGCCAAACTGGGCGACAATAAATTTTTGAAGATTTGCGAGCATGCCACATGAGGCTTCAAATTGCTTGAAAACTCGGAGAGGCGGCTGCAGAAAAATGTGTTAGAAAAATGTTCTATTTTATATATTTATTTTTTTATACTTAATTTATATTGGGTGTTTTTTCTCGGGAGCATAATATTTCCTCACTTCCGCTTTTTTGTTTACTGGTTTCAGATTCAGATTAAAAAGTGATTTGAAATTTGTTGATTTCGCCCGGCCAGGTGTTCACTTTCTTGTAAATCAAAGCATCCCCTACCACCTACAAGTTGGTACCAGATTAGTATTCATCCTGCCCCCGAAAATGAATAAATAAAACCGCTTAAACCCTCAATTTTTATTCATCTCCGGCCTTTTTTTAATTCCCAGGGTGTTTATACGTCGTTTTGCGCCGTCGTTTCGGAGCTTTTCTTTTAATTTTAACAAGCGAGACACGTACATATAAATTTATTACTATTCAACCCGTTGCCGAAACTTAATTTCATTAGTCCGCATTGTTTAAAATTGAAAGCCGAGAGGGAAAGAGATTAGTTAATTTATCATGTAATTCGGCGAATTTCCCTATTTTATACTAGAACGGCTTTTGTGCACTTGAATCGGCTTGTGCGTGTACGAAATATCAGCTCAGAGTTATTTAAATTGATTTAATGCCCCTATATAACCCTTTCTCGCTGAGATGAACAAAGGACGCGTTATTGCTTTAATGGACTAAAGACTTTAATGGATTTTCCTTCGTACAACGCATTGCTGGCGTTATATTGAAATCTTCAGGACTTCACGTGCGCGAAATAATTTCTGTTTACTCGAGCAAAGGGGGACTTTATTAATTAAACCACTTGAGCCGAAATGATTTCCCACAAATTTGATGGCTCTCTCCTAATTATTATTATTGCATGCACAGAACGACTTCATTTCTCACGCCATGCCACCCCGTTTGTTATTAAGGGCCGACGTTCCGCAGGGATGATGTACACAATAGAGGTGCCTCAACCGTTTAAGTATAACAACATTGCAATGTGTCTTTTAAATATATCGGAATTTAATCACGGCCTTTTTAATTATTTTAATTTTAATTCAATAATGAAGCTAACCAAACGTACCTTTTTCCTGATTTTTGCGTGCATCGTTTTATTTTCGAAATTAAATTTAACACCAAACTCTTTCATGTTTAAAAGCCTATTTAAAAAAAAAACTGCTTTGAGTTTCACAAAAACACGCATTGTCCCTTTTAGCTCAAACCAAACTATGTACAATCAAATTGATTCACAACGTATACACGGTATTTCACAACTTACCGGGCAAACTTCAATCACATATACAGTGTTACATAAGAATCCATTTGTCAAAAAAAATTCTATTGAAAGTCCTACAGGTAACGAGGTAAACAACAGTAAAGTTTACTTATTCTGTGCAAGAAAAATTCGTCAAAATTGTTTCCGTTGGCCTGAACGCAAGCTTGGGCCTGTCGAATCCAATTGTGGCGGCCTAGTTCGAATGTTCCTCCTGTCTGCTGCTCCCGAAGACGCAAATTATCGGCCTCCGCTGTAATCCGGTCTTACAATGTTTCAATATTCTGAATTTAGGTACGGTAGGGCTCGTTTTTTAAATATCCCCATAAAACGAAATCTAAGGGATTTAGATCTGGAGACCGCGGAGGCCAAGCTACTGGTCCATACATACGGCCGATACAACGTATCCCGCATACTTTACTTGAAAAATTTCGGACATTTAAACAACAACCTGGAGGTGTTCCATCGTTCATGTACCACATACGTGCTCGGACCGTCTACGGCGCCTCTTTATGAAAAATAAGGAAAGAAAAAGAAACAATTTTTGCACTTTTTTGTCAATTTTCATCTAAACTGTTAATTTGACTACAGTCAAAAGGTTGAATAAGTCTAATATAATAAATAAACATTTGTTATTGTTTATCTTGTTACCTTTAGGAGTTGCATTAAATTTTTTTGCCACATGGACTTCTTATGTAACTGTGCATATGTGGTTGAACTTTTCCTGATTCGTCGTGAAACCCCCTGTGTATTTTCACAGCAGAAATGTAAATTTAGTTACTTCGTCCATCCGCATAATAATTAATATTAGAAAAATAGAAGAAATGCCCCAACAAAGCACTCAAACGACTTTCGCCGAAATTGTTTTGTAAAATTCATAATTTTTTTCTTTGCATAAAATTGTGAATTTACGATCACTTTTTTCCGTGTAGTGTTGATCGGGCAATGGGACAATATCAGACCAGCGCAAAAATTTATCACGGAACATTAAGAAACACCTGCCCATGATGGCAAGATAAAAATGTTTGTATGAATTTGTCAAATTCTCGCTGATGTTAGCAAAAACGTTTCTACTGGAGCGGATACGTGGCCTATCTTCGGTTTTTGGTCCTGTACACATTCTCGGGCTCATTACTTGATATCTGATTTCATTGATGGTCAAGCATAACCATTTGATTTTGCTCCAGGATAGGAGAGGCTATGCACCGACTAAAAAGCAGATTTTCTAAAATCTTTGGTGAAAGAAATGGTGTTCCGGGACGGGTAAAAACGTCACAAGACTGATATCTGCTTCGGGTTGATCCAAGAACTTCATTTAAGGGCCCGTTTCCTTCTTCGTGAGACTCTGGAACTTATTATCCTCTTTTCGAGCATGTGCTCGGTCCTCATAGCTTAAGACCTTTTAGATTTATTTTATCCTGGATAATAAATCTAATATAATATTATTTATTTCAAAAATTTGTTTCAAGTCCATAGTAATGTGACCTAGGAAATCTGGGTATCAAATAACTGAAGAAAACGCAATGAAAAAGTGTACCAAAAATGTCACAGTTTTGTTCATGGAAAGTTTTTACTTAATTTTTTAATATGAAATTTTTTAATATATGTATATGCAAATTTTCTGTACAGATCGCTTTGAATGTTTCCAGATAAAACTTTAAATACCTTGGTAACGGATCATAGAATTTAAAGAACTGGTAGCTCGTTAGAAAGAGCTTTCGTTGCTCTATCTAAAGATTTTTCAGACAAATGATTTTAGTTCATGAAAATACCCTTGAAGGACCCTCTAGTATGGAGTCTGGAAATTGTGTAAATTTCTTGCAATGATATGTGTTTGGTATTTTAATTAGTAACAACATAAAATTTTGCTAATATCCTCAGAGTTTCAATTCGTTAATTCTATTTATTTAGCAAATATGCGGGTTTTATCCGGAATCTATGGAATTTGACCTTCGAAGCACTTACCGTATGCTAACGACTTTCGACACTCAAATAATCTTTGAAATTAACGAGAACGTGAGTTTCGTGTTTTTATCCAAGTTTTAAGTCCAATCAAATTTATAATTTTTCATTTTCTTCTTTCTGCCTTTATTAAATAAATTTTGAAAATACGTTTTTTAAACGAAGACTCTGTCAACAGGTTAGGATTATATTTTAAAGGTATAGAAAATGCGACCATATCTTCGAGTATGCAGGATGTTTTAATAACATATCGACAAACTTTCAGAGAATGTAAAGCCAAACGAAGACAAATAATCAGATTGATAAAAGGTAGGTCCGAAATCGGTTCGTTTCCAAGATACATATTGTTTAGTTTCTTTTTTTTAAGTATTTTTTAAACATTTCAAAAATGGTTTGGGATAAGGACATAAAATTAGGGACTTGCTACGGCGAGATTAATGTGCATGTTCTGAAGTGGGTTGAATATTTCCACCAACAGCAGTGGCGTTAGTGCGATCATCTAACTTTTCCATATATGCAAATGACTTATGTAATATTTAACGGAACTATACTTTGAAAAAGGAGTATAATTTTACAATGGACATTTGTCACACATGTTTGTCTTCATGTCCTCTACATCTACTGCAAGAAAATGGAATTTAATTTTCTTAAAGGATCTTAAAAAAATCGCACTTGGAAATTTATACCGGTTTTTTTGATAGACACGGGAATGACACATTATTTTTTATCTTGAAAACAGTGACTTGAGCAACAAAACTCTAAAAAGCATTTTTTAATAAAAATTGATGGAGTATTAAAATATATGTTCGTATTATAAAAGTCAGTGGCGTATAATTTCTTTTCCATTAAATAGCCGCATGGACGCCACTAGTGTGGATGGAAATACCTTCCCAACCTCAGAACATGCACATTTATCTCGCCATAGTATGCCCCTCACTTTGTATCCCTATTACAAACCGTTTTTGAAATACTTTAGAAATATTTGAAAAAATAAGAAATTTATCTAAGAATCTTGAAAATAAAGTTCTATTAGATCTAACTTTATTCGATCTAAATATTTGCTTTTATCAGCCCTACATCCCTTGAAAGTTTGTCAGAATGTTTATTAAACACCCCGTATATACCATACGGCACCCTCATAGGCCCTATTGCTACGAACGTACTTTTATACACTTGGCTCATCGTTGGAGAACAACCGGTATGATTCATCCTTCTGTATATCATCGATATCTCAGAAGCAGAAATGACGAAAATATTATAAATCTATTAGCTTATGTCGATTTTGATCCTCATGTCCATATAAGAATAATTGACCACGACTTGGGATTTCCTCGAACTTTCCTCCACAGAATTTCAAAAGATCACAGGTAATATCAGTGATATAATGAAACTTATACATATTCTTTATTTATACTTTATATTCAGACGGCACCCATATTATATGATTCGCTACTAAGAGTTAAATTTTCCAAGCTTTTAGACTTAATTACTAATTACACATTTATTACTAAATTATAGAAATCTATTTTCGAACTACATTTTAGATTGATGCTTAATAAGGTAGATGCAAACAACTCTGAGTATTAGTAGTGTTAATCAGTTAATTATGTAATATCTAGTTTGTTTAGATATATAACACATGATATATGCATACACACCTGTATATTATTTGAAAGTGAGTTAAAAGAAGAATTTGTTTAAAAAAAAACAAAGTGGCCCATTTAAAAAATCGAGCTTGAGGTGCTGGAAAAGCGAAAAGTTATAATTTTATTTTCCACGATATATATAAAATTTTTTGGAAATTAAATGTATTCTCTAATAGAATGACCCTTTATTTGTAACTGGACAAGTTCTCAAGATTCAATTAATACTATGTGAATTTAAAGAGAATTTTAAAAAGTACATTTTTCATTCCATCCTTATTTTAGTTTGAATTAAGTAATTCAAAAATTACTACAAATGTTTCAAAAAAAAAACTTACAGTTACAGGCAAAATTAGTATCCGTAAGAAAATATAGGGTATTCCATTAAAGAGAAAGTACTTTCGCCACGCCACGGTTTTGTGGCCCATTCTGTAGCTTCGGAAATATTAAAAGATCAAAAATTACGAAACATTGAATTACTTCTATATTAAACTTTTTTTTTCTAAATCCTACAGTTTTTGAGATAAGGTAGTGGACCATCTTATGTGGACTACCCTGTACGCGTAACAGAGGTTCTCCCTTTTATATTTCCTTTCAGAAACTCGGAAAGGTGTGCTTTGAATTCTACTGCCTTTAACCGAAACTTTTTATGTATAGAAGTTCAACATACTTAGCTATTGACGAAGTTTTTTAGCACTGTCTGGCCGAGGAAAAAAGCGAATCATTTCAGTATCTTCTGAAAGGGTGCTTATACCTGATTCTCTCACCAGACATTCAAGGAATTTTATTGACCAAAAACGTATTTTGAAGTTTTTGATAAGAATTCCAAATTGTTTAAAGTGTTCAAAGAGCATTTCTAAATATCGAACATGTTCCTCCGGTGGTATCAATGCTACTAGTGTATCGTTCATACAATGTCCGCCTTTAGGAGCTGACATAATCTGGATATGGAAAAATTACGAATAAAATAGACTTTTGAAGTTAGTATTTTTGATTGGTGGGAAACATATAACATTGTAAAAATATTTTCAACTTCCTATAACTTTCGGTTACACCGGAAACTAACATTTGCTTTATTTTTTTCAAAAAGAACATGGCAGTTTTTTTCAGTGAAAAAGAGTTTTTATTTGAAAATATACATAAGTTTTATGATAAAAAAAAATAGTATAGATTCTCAACTGTAAGTAACTGCTCAACTGTAGTAAAGCTCTAGTGTCCAAAAAATTGAAAAATATACAATAAATCGAAAACAGTTAAGAATCGGTACTATATTCTATTATGAAACTTATATTTGTTTTTGACAAAAAAGCAATTTTCATCAAAAAACTGCCATGTTCTATTAAAAAAATGAAAATTACTCAAGAGTCAGTTTTCAGAGTAACCGCAAATCATATCAGGTTGAAAATATTCTTACAACGTCAGGTCCTTCCCACAGAACAAAAATACAAATGTCAAAAATAAAATAAACTTGTAATTTGCCGTATGAGGATTGTGTCAGCCCTCAAAGACGGACCCTGTATAGGCATGGCCGAAATTAAGCTGCAATGAAACCTCTGGAAACAAACACTTGGGAGGTTTAAGCTGCGTTACGTAGTACAAACATCACGAATTGAAATTGAGACAATCTAAATGATCTGATTATTGCCGGTTTTGAAACCTCTTCTGGGGCGACAGGAACTTGGTTGGAAACTCTGACATCTGTGGTTGGGAAAACTAATTTGATGATGGCCTGGTGAGGCCGTAGCACTAAGAACAGAATATTTTCTACATGGCATTCAACCACCACTCTTTCAGTTCGGCTCTAAAATATAAATGAAAATAACCATGTGCTCTATTGAAGGTTTTGCAACTCCTAGGTGCAGTGCTCCGAACTCTTTCTTAGCATTTGCCCGCTTTTCAGGTTGATTTTCTAGGTGTGTAGGTTACTGAGGGGCCAGGTGCAGTGGTAATGTGGTTCTTAATTGTATGTTTAATTTCAATGGGCACCCCACTTGAACGTGCCAGCTAGGGGAACTTGTTAAAGAGGCCAGCATAAGACAATTCATGAGGATAGATCCAGCAAACTTATTTTTTTAAGAAGTCATTCTATATCCAATATTAAAAAAATCATTTTATTCGATATTAAAAAAGTATTTTTAAGATGGAAATATTCTTTTTAGCAGTCTTAAACAACGTAGATACAAAATTTCTTTACTCGATTTATTTAAAGAAATTAAAATGTAAAAATTAACTTTAACCCCCCCGTATATCCTGAACGAATAACATTTTTATGAGGCAAGTTGTATTAAATCTTATTATTTTAATGTCTAGATTAGAAAATACCTTTTTGGCGCATTCGTCACGGAACATCTTGTATGATCTCAAAGATAACTCTTCTCTAGATACATAAATGTAGAAAATGTCCACTTTTGCCTCTTTATTTTTCTACCAATTCAAACTATTTTTATGGGACACCATCTAGAACATTTTTTAAATATTTAAAGTAGATTTGATGACGAGTAGTTATTTTACATGGACATTAATCTTCCTCAGTTTTGAATCTTTCCAGTCTCAAAAACATGAACGACGGAACTTGACGAGAAACGTGAAGATACAGTGTATTATACAAGAAAAGACTAAAGTAAATCTTTTAATCCTATGGCGAAATTTGCTTCCGACCGCAGAGAGGGCGATTTGCTATCCCCTCTAAGGGATTCAAAAACATTTTAGTGTCTCGGTATATACACTGTTTTTTCCACTTCCTAATACAGCAATTTTTATTATTTTCATATACACCATGGTTGGGTGCTAAGTGTACCCCATACAAACACCCTTAAATCGATTAAATAATTGTCAAATTAAATGCGAAGGGCTGAATTTCATCATTGCGGAGGCCACAGCAAAAGAAGTCAGGGTAGGACTTTTGCCGAAAGAGTCAAAATCGATATGCGAAAAACTATATAGAGGGTGTTTCCGAATTTTAGGAAATGTTCAGTGCAACAATAGAAGACATCTGAATATAACAATCCATGTTCGTAAATGGCTCCATAAGACGCTACGGCCTTATGATGCATTCAGACAGTTTTTTTCGACATTTCTCAGTAAAGAAAAAAAAAATTAACTATGAGAACTAATTCAACCGTTATGAAACAAACAAAAATTTGCACGAGGAATATATTTTTCTTGTAAAATAAAAAATAAGACACTTTCTCCTCCTGGCACTTGGTTACATACTGTATTACCAATCCTGACTGAAACATAAAAATAACTGCATTCCTAGGAATACACTAAAACCGTTAACGTTTTAACAATTATCGCCTCGTGGTCATATATGGCAAAAGAGAAATTCCCTAAAGGGCTTATGATAATGGCTTAAAGAGACAGCGAATTGATGTCATGATACAATTATCTACCTAAAATGATTTGGCTTTCGCAAGAACAGGATTTGGTACATAAGCAGCAATGCGAAGCTCTGGATCGAAGCATTTATGGGAATACATCAAGTGATTTGAGGTGTGAAGTAACCGAGTGTGAGTATCGAAAAGAATGCTGCAATGAGTTGAAATAAAGGAGGATATGATTGAATTGAATGAAATCGATGGTGGTACTAGATCGCCCAGCAAAGTCACTTTAAAACAAGAGTCGATTTTTTTTCAATGAATGTCCATGCCAATTAAGATACTACAGCGTGTGGCATAAAAATCGAGTGTTTTTGAAATAATCATTAATTTTTTATACATGATTTGTTTTTTATTATAACAACATGATCGGAAACGTAGCATTCTATAATCATGAACAGATGACATCTGGCGTGTGCTTTTCGTTTACGCAATGTTGAAGACGTTCGAAAAGATTGGTTTTCACCCTTTCCAGTAGGTCTCCGTTGATTTCGTTAATATGCTGTCGTATTAAATCTTTTAAATCTTCTAATATACCAGGCTTAGCCTCGTAGATACGTGCCTTCAGATAACACCATAACAAAAATCACATAAGGAGAGGTCAGGCGAGCGAGGAGGCCATTACATGTGTGCGTTTGTGTGTGTGCGCGCGTGCACAGTACGTTGAGGACCGAGAGCCTTTTTTTTCATTACTAAGTGTCCTAACCGTAGATTTTTAAGTCAACGTAAAATCGTATCACGCGTAGGAACAGAATCATTTCGATTAGTTACGAATTTGCGACGAAACTCGCGCTGAACTGCTGTCACACACTCACCACTCCTAACAAAACAATCATAAACGAATATTCGATGTTCTACCATCCACGACGGCTCCATGATGGCAACTGAAAGATAATAATAAAATGCTATAGGTCAAACAACGAAATTCCTGTTGAAGAACAACCCTTCCATTGTAAACGGCCGAGTACTACTTTTAAAAATGCTTGATTACCACGCCGTATTCTGAATTTAAACACTAATTAAATACTAATTAAGAAGATAGACGCTGCTAACAATGAATCCAGAATTCACAATTAATCTCAAATTTGTTTTCGTTGATTGCACCACACGAAGTACAGGGTGTTCCATATTCGACTCTCAATATATGGAGCTCGGTAACCGCAGGAGTCTTCATGAGAATAGTACTTTGCCTTTTTAGTTTTTTAAAAATTCCGATTATTTTCGGATATATTCAGAAAGAATCGAAAATAGCTGATTTTTTTTTTCTGCATGATTTGGTGGTTTGTTGAATTCGTCAAAAGTGCTATAAATTAGCAGGTCTTAGTCAAGTAAGCTGAAATAGCTTCTGTGTGGTTGCTGCCGTCCTGGATAATCTTCAAAATATTTTTAAACGACAATATCACTATTTCTGTTTGAAGGTAAATCCAAGTGTGATCACCATCCATGTATGAAGGTAGATTTTGATCAAACCACTTTTTTTTATTAAAAAGTTTCATATCACGACAACGAGTATTAAAACATCAACTACTAGTACATGACGTCTTATTAATGAACTACCATGTGATCAATAAGGCACTAAGAGACGAGGAGTTATTGAATTTGTACAATGAAAGTAGAGCATGCAGAATATGAAAATATTGAGGTATTATTTGTTCTGAATATGAACATTATTGGGCAAATGTGACCCATGGTTGATTTTTTACTAATATGTAATGATTGGCACAATTCGCAAAAAACGATCGGATTGCTATTTAAAAAAAAAAAAAGTTGATGATGATATTGAAAAACCAAAACGTGGTATCTCCGAAAACCTATTTTCACGTTGTAGCGCGGGAAAAAGTGCCTTAAGAAAGCATTCTCTATATTCATGTTTCTATGTAATTTAAGATAGGAAAATAAACAAAAACAAAATAACAATTTCCGTTTTCTCTCAGGTATTGCTGCAAATAATCGGAATTTTTAAAGAATTAAAAAGGCAAAGTGCTGCTCTCATAGACACAACATCATCTCCATTTAACCAGCTCTGCACCTCCTACGGTTTCCCAGATCCACATCTTGAGCGTCGACTATAGGACATCCTGTACAGTGAAACCTGAAATTGCCTGATTTACAGAGCCATTACATTGCATATGATTTAGGCTTATTATGCACTTTCCGCGACTGTAATGAGTAATGAAGGCTTTGTTTATTATCGTTTGTCCGTAGTGTTTCATATTTATTTATGCTTGTAAACGACAACGGGAGCTTGTCTATTTAAATGTAAATTATTATCCTTAATTTATAATATATTCGTGTACACTACGAACTGCGAATAATGAATGGTAACATATCTCAAGAAATAATACTTTCTAAACGTTCGCTGGATTGAGTTAAATATTGTCGATTGTTATTCATACTTAAGTTTGCTGAGTGCTGCATAATTTTCAATAAATTTTAACTCACCTTAATTGTTTCCAATGGCTTTTAATTATTAATCAGATCGCTTTAGGAGGTGGACACACAGAGAGCTTCGTATCTTAAGCAGCTATTTTAGTTAATGGTCGAGCAGGCTGTAAGAGAGGAATTCGAAAAGAACGCATATATCTTAAACGACACCTTCAGAATGTTGGCGAGAGGTAGAATATTCTATATAATATGCGGCATTCAATTCAAATTTTGTGAGAATCGAGTTGTGGACATTTTTCTTTTCTTTTCGTCGCTTTATGGCTATTTATATGCCTATGGTAATACCACTTTTGTTTGACTTTTTACTAAAACCAACACCGACACGCCGTTAAGGCTATACCTCAATAATTTTAATGGCCATTGTGGTGTGACTTTAAATTAAAGATGCGGTCGCAGATAAGCTGGTATGGAAAATATGGGCTGTGAAATTCAAACAAAAATATTACAGATGCTGCCGATAAATGCCATTTGATGTTTTCGCTAAACCTGTTTAGATTCGAAGATACAGCCTAGTCGCTTTGCCCATAAATTTCGATATTGTTAACATTCTTTACGACACCTAGTAACTCCTGATTATTTCATACAGGGCGTCTGAAAAAAACGGATAAAGCTGCGACTCAGTTATTTATAGACGAATTATGACGAACTGAAAGTTAAACAAAATGATATTTTCCAGACCACAAAGTAACGTCGAAGTTGATTTTTTCTTAACTTAACTTCTTCAGCTTCAGGTGCCAACTTCATAATTTCACATAGAACTCCATGTATTTTTACATTTTTTGATAGGAAATATTTTTATGGATTTAATTACGTATGACTAGTTAATGCTAGAACAATTTTCAACTTAAAAAATTGGCAAATTTGAACAATATTAATTGTGTGACCATCTGCGTTGTCGTGGGGTCATCGACGTTAATCTGTGATCATATGCATTTCATTCTATCTTACCCTCTTGGATCACCTCCTACAAAGACGCCTGGCGCCAAAGGCAAGGGGTGCCCCCATATGATACCTAACGAGAAGGGACAAGATAAAGCCGCCTTTATCTATTGGAACCGCATCATTCTTCCTCATAACTCTCCGTGAGCAGTTCTACTAAAAGTGTGATTATTGTAAATGAGTTCTGTAGAAAATGTTTTTTTTTTAAATCTGATGTTCGACAAGTTAATGTTAAAACAATTTTAAACTGAAAAAATTTATGTTTTTCCTTAAATTCTAATAAATTGGCTTGAATATACAAATAGGATTTTTTTAATGGATTTAACAACGTATTTATTGAAATTGACAATTAATTATTGTCGCAAATCACAACATTAATATGTATTTTTATTACGCTAAAGAATTAATTTAGAAATAATCACACTTACACCGCAACTGCTCACAGAAAATTTTGAAGAAGAATTATGCATTTCCAATAGTTAAGGGCGACTCTATCTTGTCCCTTCTCGATGGGCATCCATGGCGCCAAGCATTTTTGGACAAGATGATACGAGGGAGAGTCAAATGAAAATCTTAAAAACGATATTAAACTTAATTTACTTAAACAACGTCAAAAACGAATATGTTATTTTTCGTTGTATCCCTCATTATGTTCAGTACATCTTCCCCATCGTTTTGGAAGTGCTTGAATTTCCAAAGAAAAAAAATCTTTTGGTAATGTGCATAGCCATTCATGCACTGCCTAAATCACTTTATCATTAGTTTGAAATTTCTTCCCACCTGAAATTGTTCAAAGGCAAATAAATGTTTGATTTGAAATTGTGAAGTTGACACCTGAAGCGGAAGGAGTTGAGTTAGGAGAAAATAAACTTTGACGTTACTTAGTGGTCTGAAAAATATCATTTTATTTAACTTTCAGTTCATCAAAATTCGTTCATCAATAACCGAGTTATAGCTTCGCTCGTTTTTTTTTTGAGACACCCTGTATGAGGATCAATCAATACGTCACATCTTCAGCAACGTTCCCTATTCCACTGAGTTGATTGCTAATTGGCTTTGCCCACAGCATGTTATAATCTGACGCGAGACATAATTGTATAAAGATAAATCCCTTTGTTCTACTTCATGTGTGGCTTTCGTGTTTTGTCTGCAAATCTCACATCGTGTAAATAGTGACTTACCAGGATAATGCTGGGAAAGCAGGGGTAATCGTGAGTAAACTTTGAACACGAAATCGGGATATATTTAAGCATAGACATTGCGCGATAATTTAATACGAGCATCACGAAGAGCTTCAAACCTGGTCAAGGTTCACGCATGAGTCACTAGTGAGTTTTAGTTTTAAAAGTGTTTTTTTTCATGCTCGCGAGTTACCTACAATATTCACTTGATTTAGGCTCATGCGCATTATTGACTCATTTTCAAAAGATTCATGGGTGAATTCTAAAGGGTGGGCCAATGGCCACGAAACAGGGTAGATTTCTGTTGCGTTGGCCATGTGACTGTTCCGTTACATCCTGTCCAATCATGTCCATAATTCGCATTTAATAACTCTGAGACGCCTCCGGCGTTGTGAGATGAAACATCATCTTGCTGGAAAAAATGTTCTTTTAGTGATGCCAAACAAGAATATGATTTACACGACCAAAAATACAACTTAATGTCATAACTCAAAAAATCACGAACTATAATTTTTTCCCTTTATCGCCTTTCTCTCATTTTTATCATCATCGCCTCATCCTCGTCTTTATCAGTAGTTTACTCAAAAAAAGAGTTCTAATAATGTAAAAGTAATTTTTATGTAGCAGGCGAAGTAAAAAAAATTAGGCAGGTTTTTCGAAAGTGCCAAAAATCGGACTGATGTTTATAACGCAAAAACAAAGAACGATAAAAGGTTTTTCAAACCGACACTGAATTCGTTTCGGAAAAAAGCGTGGAGAATGCTTTAATTGTTTTTTCTATCTCTTACTGTTTCCTAGATTCCTAATAAAAGCACCAAAATTTGCCCACTCGGCACGATATGAGGAAAAACATGGTCGCACGAGGTAGTTTCTGAATCCCACTTTTAATGTTCTGGTTGTTGGCACTAATTCTGGATCATTGGCGATACGGACTAGGCTCGCCTTCATTCAGTCCAAATAAAAATAAAACGTAAATGCACTTTCATACTTTTCCCAATACTACAACACTTAAAGAGCTTTGGCCTGGGTGGCATTTCGAATATCTAGCTTTTCCAGAAAAACCGGTGTTGCCATCTTTGGACCGGACTACAAACCTCCATGTGCCTTTCCGTTTTTTATCCCCGAGGATAAATTCGATAGGGCTGCAGTTTTCATTTTCCGGATAAAACTCGAGGGATATTTGCAGCTAATAATATTTAGAGGAAGTTTTGCCAAAAGAGAGTCAGTGAATATTCCCGTTAAGGGTATGTTACCTGTCGATAAAGAGTAAGTGGACGTCACGATCTCTCCCAAGCGATTGGCAAAGTTAAGGCAGCGAGGTAGGTAGGTATAATTGGCAGTTTCGTCCATCAACACCATACTGCTTTATTTACCCCGATCCGCCGGTTTTTACCAAGCCCAATGGCCTATGTCAGCCAGTCATTAAACGTAACAAATTAAACGCATTTAAAGTAAAAACAAACGTGAAACGACTGGCGCTCTCTTTATAGCTAAACATTTTTACTAAAAAGAATGCCACCATTGAAATTTATAATCCTCGCCATATACCGTTTGTGCCTGAATGAGGGAAAAAAAGTTCGACGTACATAGTTTTTCAAAACATCTTGAGCCGCTGTACAGTTGAGCAATGACCATTCCGTGGACAATATAAGAAACGAATAAGAATAATATTTCCTTTTAGAGGCGTACTACAAAAAGATGGCCACACACGTCGACCATTAATTCAATTATTGTTGGCGAAATGCGCATTTGAAAAATTGCCACGTAGAGGTAATTATTTAACCTTAATTACTGTTTTGCAGATTTTATATGCCGGCCGCAGTTTTTGCCTTATCGGTGGCGATACGTCCTTTTCGTTTCGACATGGATTCCGATGACTTAATGATCGCTTCTTCGACGATGCACTCAATTAATATGTTGACTCTGCAGATTTATTTATCTGCGATGAATCAGTTTCAAGTTAAAGCCAACCTTAAGTTTTAGGTTCTGAAGTATACCGGGTGGCCCGATAATTTGCGCACGGCGCATAAACGAAAAGCGATCGTCGCCTTTGAGTGCAAGATTAATTAGTTCCCACGTGCTGCGCCTAAAAGGTGTTGCACAGCGTGTCCCAAAACTGCCGAGTAAAACGTTATCATATTAAATACAACGCAGAGTGTTCTTTTGGATGTTTCGCAAAATTCTAAATGTCTTTCCCATTAGACGTTATGCGAGGGTAGCCTCAGAAGTACCCGACCCCACATATAAATGACGATTTTTTTATTAAAAATTTGCCTATCTTACAAAGATATTACCTCAAAAAGCTTACGTTTAAAGCTTGAGGACGCTACGTTTATTTTGAAGTCGTTTTTAGTGAGCGTTTTTGGAGATTTTCTGAACGATACACGATTCAGTATTTTCATTTAAAAGATCTTAGTCCATCCAATGTCAAAAGCGGAGCTAGATTGTACTCTAGGGGAAACTCGTTAACGGCCGTAAAATAATGGGCAGAAGAGTTTAAATGCGACCATATTAGCTGCCAAGACCCACTCCGCACTAGTCGACCTGATGACACTCCAGATTTGACCATTCCAGATATTATGGTGAAAATCTACCTAAACTATACTAGAAAATAAGCATTTCGAAAAGTGCTGGACATCACATTTCGACTGAACAATTTGGATATTAGACAGCTGTGCGCAAGATGGGTGCCACGACTACTCACAATTAAACAAAAACTGCGCCGTGGGGACGTTTCAAGAGAACGTCTAGCAAAATTTCACAGCAATAAAGTCGAGTGTTTGCGTTGATTCATAACTATAGGTAAAACGTGGGTCCATAGTTTCGCACCTGAGACGAAAGAGCAGTCAAAAGAATGGACTCAAAGAGGAGAATCGGCTCCAAAAAAGACAAAAACCGTTCCCTCTGCAGGAAAGGTGATGGTTTCAGTTTTTTGAGATGCACGTGAAATAATTTCCATTAACTTCTGTCATCGCGATGGCCAAAATCAATCAACTTGGTTTCGAATTTTTCTTCGCCCACCCTGCTCGCCAGACTTAGCCCCCTCAGATTAATTTCTATTTCTAAACTTGAAAAAATACCTCGGGGAAAAGTTTTGCCAATAAAAAGAGGTGCAGTCCGAGGTTGATGCTTGTTGTGAAACATTCGAAGCTTCTCGATATAGAGAAGGAAGAGAAGTCAGAGAACATCGCTGGGAAAAGTGTGTCAATCTCTAAGAAGATGTTGCGAAATATTGTAATATTTTCCATTGTTCGGTCGGGTTCTTCCGGAACCATCCTTTAGCCACTATAATAGTTTGTCTTCATCCAAAGGTGATGATTTATACCTAAAAGGATTGGAAAGGGATCTTGTGCTCTGAGCTTTTACCACACAACAAGACGGTAAATTCAGAAAAGCATTGTTCCCAATTAAACGAATCAAAGTCGGCAATTGAACAAAATCCTCCAGAAATAGCCAATCGGAAAGTTTCGTCATGACAACATGTGGCCTTGTATATACAACGCGACAAAAGTTATTAGAGGTCGCCCCGGATGTTCTGCCTCATTCACCATATTCGCCAGACCTCGCGCCCTGTGATTTCCACCTATTTCGATCATTACACAGTTCCCTTAATGGAAAAAACTTCGACAATTTGGACGGGATAAAGAATCACGTAGAAAACTTTTTCGCTAAAAATCTGGAAGGTTCTGGAGGACGGAAGCCTCCACTTGCCTGTCAGATGGAAAACGGGTGTGAAACACACTCATATAATTTAATAAATGTTTACTAAAATTTAAATCGCTTTTCAATTTACCTTCAAAATTGGCACAAACTTTCCGGAAATCCCAATAGATTTAGGAATAACGTTGTTAATTAAGTTTAATATTAAGTTGTTGAAAAATATTTTTTTTAATTAGCATCAGCAAAAGTACAGTCTAAGCAACTAATTAAATTTAACTTAACAAAATTCTTGACTTCTAAGCAAGTTTGGGAATCCCGGCATGATAACTGCGATATATTTCATTCTGATCTCTACAGTGTGTGCAAATCGAAAAACATTAAGTTTAGTAATTAAATGCGGCAGGTTTTCACGTATTCAAACCCTGTTATGTCACTTCAATAACTGTTGAAAAAAACCAATTAAAAAATTGTCCACGGTTAAATTGGGGGCTGAAAAATTAAAAGAAACGATCGTCCTAGTAAATCCACCGTGACACCGGGTATTTTCAGAAAAAATGCAACTCAGCATATCCTTTGTAAAAATGTTAAAGGTCCATATTACTTCGATAATATTATAGATATATATAGAGGCTTTTTTTGACCGGTGGCAATTCGGCATGAGCTTGCGGTTTTGGACTGTGACCCATTATTAAAATCATCTCCAAATTAAAGCAACAATATTATCCGATGTTTTGAAAACGGTAACAGACTTCTGACCACACAAAATCATAATAACGACACACTGTACGTCACATTCAAAACAAAGGGTCTGATGTAGCGAAGAAACAGCAAGCTGGCGATCATCCAACTTTATGTTTTCACCTAAATGACAGCTGGTACGAATCAAGTTCAGACTCACAAATCGTACCTGTCTCATTGTTTCCATTTTTAAACATGCCTCATTTTGACGTGACGTATACAACCGAAGGCAACATTCGGCCTTTTCGGACGTTCGAGGTATTTGCATTGTTTTTCTGCTGCTTTTTTGGGACAAGTACGTCCAAGGGTATATTACTTTCATGGTACTAATTAAAGCGTCAATCGGGTTTTTCTCGGTAGGAGTTGATGGTAACGAAGTAAAAGAGTTGGTTGCGAGATATAATAGACGATCCTGTATACATACAGGGTGGCCCACATGTAACGATCCGCTGCCTTTGTGCAAAAGCCGTCAGGTAAAAAAAAAGTTTATTTTGTTTTTCACGCGTTTTCATTTTTTTAATATTTTCGAAGTTGCAGGCTGATCGAAAAAACCACGATGTGCCAAATTAATTTTCCTTTGACGGAATACCCCGCATTTTATTAAGGATACCAATTTGTTCTGTAGCTACAAGCATTTTTTGTTACTACAAAATATAATTTTTTTTTGCAGTTTTTGAGTTAATTCAATTTAAAATACAGATCACGAGAAAAATAAGCTTTTTAAAATTCTCAATAAATTCTCATATTATTAATTGAATTGTTCGAAAGCATGTCTAGTTGCAAACAAAGGGTCATTCTACTGGAATATATTTTCAATTTGTTAAAAACTCGTGAAAAACTGAACAAGTTTTGGAGCTGTGACCTGTGACATTCACTTGCTGCAGGTGCCACTGAGTGTGCCAGTTCTTCACCAGTGCTCCTCGTTCAATTCCCCTCTCTCCTGCGGGAAAAAACCTTTCCAAGACGTGTTTTTTTCTATCAATTTCCTTATTCGGTTAATCCTCAAATTTCAAAATTATAACCTTAACGCAGGTAAAATATTATCTGTAAGATCTAGACGGACCGCTCATAAACTGCAGTTTTACATGTCTTATCTTCGGTCAAATTATACCACCACATTAATAATATGACAGAAGCTGTATTTCATAACAAACATCGACACAAATTATCTCCAAGGAAATAGGTAAAAAAACTACCTGCGTAAATCCTATAAAGTTAAGTGAGGGAGTTTCAGCTAATGTAGGTGCCCCAAAATGAATGATCCACCACAAGAGACGATGAATGAATAGGATCTTCACTTGATCATTAGTGTACAAAACTGTAAAAATCTGTATATTAAAAAGATTCAAGATCTGAAAGTATGCGGCGGACTAAAGATGATTTCAGAGATAAAAGGCTCAAAATAAATGGTTTCCCGACAAATGCGCTTGTGTTTCTTTTAAATGGTGGGCGATATGAGATCGTGTTGAAAAAAGTTATGTTTCTTGAAACGCATTATGGGTGTTAAAACTTCATTTGTCTGTTGAGAAGTATTTAATTATGTCCATGCCAACAATAAAAAAAAAGAGCCATTTTATAATACGGAACATCTTCCAATCCTCATTTCAGATCTCGACCTGAGGAAAGCATGATTGTTGCTCCTGCCACAAGGCCGAAATGTGAAATATTCTTATTAAAAGTTTTAATATGACATTGATTAAAGGCGACATAAGTCGGATTTAATGAGTGAGGTCCCATAGATCGTAACATAAATCAAATGCTATTCCCACACCTCAGGTAGAAAATGCTTTTTTCAGACCAAAACCAAGGACTTTATGTTTTACATAATTTCGCTCCGACTACCATTTAGTCAGCACAAAGCTTCGAAGGCAACATAACCCTTCCACCATGCATTTCCTAACTCACAAGTTTAATCTAAATAACTTAAGCCAGGTGTCCCATAAACTGGAAACGTAAAATATACCGACACAAAACAGATTCATTTCGCACCGTGGTGATATTTATTTTCTCCTTGATAACGTAATAAGGTTGCCACCCGGAACATAGCTTCCCCTAAAGTTATGAGCGAATATAAGTGGAAAATTAGAATATCTAAAGCAGTTTGCTTTGTTCCCTTCCGTATTAAACGTAACCTTATTTATTAAACGAGCAAACTAAGCTAGAATTAGCATTAAATTTCCATTCATCAGCATGACATGAAGTTATCAGTAAATAAGCTCGACCTCCCTTGGCTTCGCCGCTCGCCCTCCAGTTTCCACCCCCAGCATGATTTATTACTTCCTAAGTTGCCATCATTGTTTTGACAAATTTTCAGATTTTGGATAATCCGGAATAACCCAGAAGTATACCCTGATTGCTTAGCTGGTACGGTGAATTTGGAAAAGTTACAGGGGCTCAAGGAGTTTTATCAGAGCATGGTTCATCTATAGCCTTGGCCAAATGCACTAAACGCCCTATCTGTCTTATGATTAGAGAAAGATTATAATAAAAATTTATATTGTTAATAAATGCATATTTTATCAAGAAAATAACCAAACAAATAGCACAAATTTTCCTGTTGTGAAGATTAATACGACGACAGTAAGGAAAAAATCTTATTTTTGGTGTATCACTTGTTCCTGAATAGTGTGAATCTGAATTTCGCTGTAAACAACACGTCTTTTGCATTACGGTGAATTTTTTTTTGAAAGAGATTAATTTTTGTTTCCTGTGAATAATGCTTAAAACAGGTGAAGTAAGTTTAGAAAAAAAGTACAAATCCAAGTTATGTCTGAGCAAGGATACTCGCAAGTTAAAATTGCCAAGAACTTGAAAATTTCTTTTAGAGCTGTTCAGTACACTTTTGGTCGATTTAAGGCAACTAGGTACTACATCGATCGACCGAAACCAGATCCAAAACACACGACTTTAAAAAGGTGACGATCGAAAATTGATCAGGACCTTATTAGAAGATCGAAAAAAAACCATATTTTCAACGGAAAGTGGAACAACAATTTGTGCTAGGGCAACGAGACGACGTTGGAGCTATGTTGCCTGGAACAGCTGCAAAGCTAGAAAAAAGCCTATTTCCACAAAAAACAATATGAATTCACGCTACACCTGGGCCTTGGGATACAAGAATGTAACAAAAAAAGATCAGATGAATCTAACTTTCAGGCAAATAAAATTGAAGCATATTCAGTAGAAATTCGCCGTTTTTAGAAAGTAAACACTCTTTAAATGTCTGAAATTATTAATCCATTATAATCATTATTTTTATCATAAACAGGTGTTTGGAACCCTCGGAGCTACTTACGTCAAGCGACAAAAAGGAAAGAAATACAAACCAGATTGTATTCTATTGTAGATTGTGTCCACTGTAAAATACAGTGGTGGTGGCGTGATGGTGTGGGGGTGCGTGGCAACTTCGGGAGTGGACAAACTAGTGATTTGTGACGGACGCATGTATTCCACAAAATACAGAAATGTTTTGGAATCAGCCCTTGCACTATTAATTTCGGATCTTTTTGACGATACAAACACGTAGGGACTACAATTTCAACAGGGCAACGCGCCATGCCGCAAATCCAAGCATACAATGAAGTGGTTCGAGGAAAATCACATCCCTCTCCTAGAATGGCCTTCACAATTCCCCAATGTCAACCCCATCGAACACTTGTGGAGTTTGTTGAAGAGGAAAACACGAAATCATACGATAACCTCTAAAAACCATTAAAAAAAATGTGCTGCAACAAGAATGGAAAGCGAATTTCTTAGATGAGTGTAAAAAGCTTATAGATAACGTGCCTGACCGTATAGCTGCCGTATCATTAAAGCTAAGGGTGATGCCGCCAAATATTAAAATTTTAGGACGAGAAAGAGACAGAGAGAAACTATAAAATAAAAATTTTTGCTGCCAAGCATTGTTTCCGTGTTGTTACACATAAAAATTTCTGCATCTTCAATTATTCATCAATCATATTTTATAATTAATACTATTAATAATTAAATAATAAAAGTAATGAAATAATTACAAGTGCTCACAAATATCACCATTAGCGTGGATACAAGCTTGGCAGCGCTAAATAAACGAATCGTATGCTGACTGCATATTTTGTCGATTTTAAATGTATTCGATAAGTTCTTTGCATTAATTGGTCATGGCTATCAATTTCTACTGTATTTGTTTTAAATGCCCCGATACGAAATAATCCAAAGGATTCAAATCAGGTGATCTTGCAGTCCACAGCACTTGACTACTCCGACAAATTCATGATCAATCCGCCTCCCGTTCAAAAATTTATTTAATATTTTTTAACCAGAATATGAAACTGTACACGTTCCTTAATTTTTCGCCTCGAATTTTAACTAAATCTGCACACAGAGTATTGAAGTTTCATTTTTTTTCGATATTTATCGATTTTTCTGTTATTTGTAGCGATAATTAACCCAAAATAGGTAGTAATAATAGTTTTAGCAGCGTTTTACGAACAACCTGAAGTATTTATTTATAGAATATGATTTATATATGTATATACATTTTTCATAATAAAATTTATTTATATTACTCGTTTTGTTATTTAAAACACTGTAGAGGGCATTACTTTTTACGGAATGGCTCTCAATATTTTATGTCAAAACGTTTTTTTAAAACAATTTTAGATTTTATTTATTAACCTCATTTAATATCCTATGTCTTTTATTAACTTTTTTACTTCTATAGTTTTTTTTATTAGGAACAATAGTTTAATACATATTTACAAAAATATTTCGCCCTGATTTACCTAAATCAGAAGAATAAAATTATAAAATATAATAAATGCTTAATGAACTATTAGAAATACATCTGGAATTTTTTTTATAGAATTCGGCAGTACGAGAGGAGAAGGGTGAAATCATGTGTTTTGGTAGGAGTAGAACATTTGAAACAAATATTTTGATTATAATACAAATTAGTAATTTTAGTTTTTGTAAATATCTCTTAACCTATTGTTCCAATAAAAAAACTGAACAGGATTTGTTTTGACAGTTGCACCAGTCTTGGGCTAATTAACTCTTAACAGTGGTCTCCTTATATAGATAAAGACACTATCACTAGGAGGTTCCTCAATTTTCTTACAAATAGGCAAACACTAATATAAAAAAACATACTGGAATATTCGACATGCACAAAAGAAAACAATAAATCACTCGGTCGAACGCCCACGATAAACCCTTTTTTACCTTTTTCCTCTTTTACCTGCGACAGCCGCCCCCCCTCCCCCCCCCCCCCTGCCGCAACAGTACAAAAACTAGCGCCACCGTTGAAAAGTGAATACTTTTGCATAACCTTTTCCATGGTTCCTAGATAATTCTGCGTTCACTCCATGACGTTCCATGGCCTTTTTTCAAGCTGGAAAATTTAAAATTATAAACAACTGATAAAAGGGATGTCCCAATTTTTAATTTTTCGCAATGTTTAATTTGAATTCTGTTATGAATGTAAAGGTTTCGATTACTGTGGCCCTTGCTTCTCGGGTCTGTTTCAGTCAGCTCTAGCTCCAGATTTTGGTACTAAATTAATTCATCAGACGTTTAATCCAGAAGTAGATACTGGCAAGTCGTGGACAGCAAGGCGAGGCTCCAAAGGGAGGAATTAAAAATGTTCATTTTTGCTGAACATTTAATTAAATTTTTTTTGTGAAATTATTGAATAAATAAGCCTCGAAAAAGTGTCACATCCGAAAATTCGGAAACATACGTGACAGCTTGACAGTTGACGCCACTAGACTCCATAACGATGATCAAACAATCGAACGGTGCAACGTTGTCAAGTGACTAGAGATAGAAGGGAAAATCCAGGAAAAGCTAATTGATTGAGATTGCGAAAATTTGAGAACTGCAGAAAGTCATGCACTTATGAATACACATAGTGCTGTGTTTACAAAAGGCTTTCCTCAAAGGCGTAACTTCACATAACTAAAACACTTGAGCACCGAATGGCCGTTGTTCGTAATTAGTCTCAAATTACAGGTCTGCGGTGAGGAGTTGTTTGCAAAGATACGAACAAGTTTACACGTAGTTAGGAAAGTTTACTCCCTGGAAAGTGTCGGATTAAGGTGTTGCGGCTGAGACTGCGAAACTTTCCCTAACCGAAACACACCTTCATATTATTTATGTTATTTCAAGCGGGAATTTCACCTAACTGCTATAAAACCCTGTTCTTTGGAAAGTTTATCAATTAACTTCATAGCAACCAATTTCCGAAACGAAACGTCTCATCCCTAATTAAATTTCCCAACGACACAGGAAGTCGAAAAAACTAATATTAGCTAAAACCTGTGCGTTCTTTTTTAATTTCTTTCGGGGCATTATTTAAGTTTAAATTACTCCGAAAAAATTCGGGAGGGTGGAATAAAAAGTATTTTCGTTTTCGGTTTATTTTTGTCCAAATTACCGAACTTTTAAAATGCGATGGGAGCTTCGAACTTTTTCCGAAAAGAAAACATTTTTAATACGAATCCACGCCTGATGAAGATGAATTTTTATTTCAGCATCTGTTTTGTGTCTCGTTAGGCAGAGCATTTGTTTATTTCTGTTAAATGGCTCGAGACCTTTTTACTTTTCCTCAGAAAGTCACTTAATAAGTCGTTTAAAGCTCGGAGATGAGAAAGTTTTGCTTATAAATTAATTTTGGCCTCATACTCGATCTACACTCGTTTAAAGAAGTGAACTTCTTGAAGTATCTTATTACAATTTAACTTTAGGCCTGAAGTTAATTATTACCCTTCCCATTTATAAGACCCTTGTTTTAAATGGACTGGAGCTATTAATTAGGACGAAAAACAGATCTGATCTCACAATAATTAAAATTATTTTAGTAGCAATTTAGGAAGTTTGATAATTGACGCTTGGGGCCTTTGGCGAATTTTAAAAGGAATATTATACACATTTTGTGTAATCAGGGCCCCGTATCATATTCGGTCATTAGTGTGTCAAGGAGTCGTGAATATTTCTGGTAAAATTTATTTTTTGCTTCTCTTTAAGCCGAGCAATTTCAAAACGAAAACAGACCTGTTGCGAAAATTCGTCATATGTATAAGGGATATATTATAGAAAGGGTAGCAACCCATATCTAGTCGCAACGATATGCTGCAGAAATATACTGCAATAATTTTCTTCCTACTTTTAAATGGCACCACCCATGATTATATTTGAACCCTCCCTGCTCTCTCCCTCTTTGTCGGTGAGCAAATTAAAGTTTCAGTAAATATCTGTATTATTTCATGTTTTTTATGTAAAAACTCCTACCTTCACGTTCTGGTCGTGACACATTCGTATTTAAAAATTTCAAATTTAATGAAACAGTTTTTTAGTTCCTACATCAATTCACCCCTCTTCTACTTTATAATTTAACGAGTGCGAAACTCGTGCAAGATCACAATGCTTTTCTATAGCACTGCTGATGGTTGCAATAACTGACTTAATAAACCTTTTTTCTAATTTATCGTACACCAAATTTTGTAATGACAATCTCCAGTAAGTAAAAAAAAAAACCAGAGAACAACTCAGACATAAAATAGCCGTAAAAAGAATGTAAAGGTAATTTTGAGGAATTATTTTTCGTGCAAAATTTATAAACTACGCTCATGGCATCTCATTGCAGTACTCCTAATAATCACCCTCATGAGCAATAACTATCTCGGAAAAAATAGAAAAATGAGAAGTCTGGCAGGGCCAATTTCACTCTATAATAGACATAAAATAATTTAAGTATATACGCAACTTTGACGAACTATTTTCGGTACAAATTTACAAGCTACGCCAATGGCAACTCATGGCAGAATTAATAAATGTCTCACTTACAATTAAAAAGTACATACAGTGAGGACAAAAAATCCGCAACACGTTGATTTAAAATTCCCACGTTTATTTTCAGGAAAAACACTGGGACCCATCAATTTTTATTTTTGGCTGCGGTTGTTTCTGTCTGTAAATTCATGTGTACAAGATAACTAAAGACCAAGTTACGATAACAATCTTTATTTTTTCAAATAGAAACATGTATTTTTTATTGCATTTTTGAATTCTTTTTCAAATTTGAAGCATATTTCATGTAGCGTGACATACCTAAACTCAATTATTTTTTTTTATTTTCCAGCAGTTAAAATTTGAAATTATAAATTCATTTAAATAACAATAAATGTTTTATCACTTTATTAAATGTTGGAGATGTCTTCCATTAGTTAATTGGCAGCAATTTAAACGATCGATAAACTCTTTTTGCGTATTTCTAACTATTTCGTGGGTGATTGACTGTACTTCATGGATAATTCGATGCTTTAAATCTTCCATGTTAATTAGTTTAGTTTGGAAAACCATACCATTAAGATAACCCCACAGAAAAAAGTCGAGAGGAGTTACGTCGGGAGACCTTGAAGGCCATTCAATAGACCCCCCTCTGCCAATTCATCTTTTTTCAACAGTATTTATTCAGATAAACACGAGCGTCTGCTGAGTAATTAGGTGGGTCACCATCTTGTGATTAAATAATACAGATGGGTAAATCTGGATTTTCTTTTTCAGGAAATAGTGGCGCAAGGGCTGGAACAAGATCATCTTCCAGAAACTTCAAATATCTTTGATCTGCTAATCACGCATTAAAAAAGTTCGATCTTATCACGATATTACCCACAATTCCACGCTATATGTTTAACCACATATTAATTTTTTTGTTTATACTCTGCGTGCCCTTCTCTCATCCAATTTGGATTCACAATACTAAGA
The DNA here is from genome assembly GCF_040115645.1 of Euwallacea fornicatus. NCBI lineage: Eukaryota > Metazoa > Arthropoda > Insecta > Coleoptera > Curculionidae > Euwallacea > Euwallacea fornicatus. The sequence continues at coordinate 1,337,575 of NC_089579.1, forward strand.
CACTTGACCATGAAGGCAGGTTTTTGGGACGCTCTGTACGGTTGGAACTCATTTTTTCAGTCATCCAACGAGACAGAGTATATAGAAAGGAGAATTTTAGCCTACTGATTGTCATTTTTTTGGGACTTTTTGAAAAATAAAAATTCCAATAAACAAGAAAGCCATTACGTAAATTTGTTGCTTTTATGACGGTAACTTATCCATATTAATACCCCCCGCTATATTGCAGATATGTTCTCCCTATTAAGACCTGTGTTCTGTAGTCAGCATCCTTCGTTAGGACTACGTCCTGTGGTGCCTCTAATGGAATCGGGTGACCAGAAAGGCATTTAACAAAATCCTGAAGTTGTAGTTAATGTGATAATAGAATTGCTGCTGTGATTCTATGTTCTTAATAGAGAACAAGGTGCTGGATTGAAAATCTACGATCTGTGGTAGTTAGTTAAATTTGATTTTTTTCTTGGAAGGCTTCCTAAAGATTGCGTAAAAGTGACTCCTACCTAGAATATTTCAGTGTTAAGCTAAGAGGCACTACGACATTGCGATGCCCATACGTTAATGAAAGAAAGTTAACCAAGAGTTGTTGGTTTTTCTTATGCGCTTTAAATTCTTATACGAGGATAGTCCCACAACTATCCGATCTAACAGTTAGGGAAAAAAATTGGACAATATTACACTATTTCTCAACGTATTCTTCTTTCAGATTGGCACTTTTTTCACCGATATTCTATGATTTTTATACCCTGTTTATAGTAAGAAGCTTCGAATGTTTCAAAAAACTTCGGACTCCACCTCTTCATTAATGGCAAATATTTTTCCACCGCGTTGTTTCAAGTTTCGAAGCAGAAAATAATCTAAAGGGGCTAAATCTGGTGAATAGGATGTGTGAGAAAAAAGTTCGAAACCACGTTGATTGATTTTGACCATCGCTGTGACGGAAGTGTGCTCTGGTGCCTTCTTTTGATGAAGTAACATATTCTTTTTCGCCGATTTTCCCTAATTTCTTCGCACACCTGCTGCAATAAATTTATATAACATTTTTCATTTGTTGTTTTTCCTTTAAGGAAATAGTCAATAAAAATAATCCCACGGGCGTCCCACCAATCTGACGCCATAACCTTTCTTGCAGATGGAACAGTTTTCGTGTTGTTTAGAACCGATGCTCTTCTTTGAGACCATTGTTTTGACTGTTTTTTCATCTCAAGTGTAAAATGATGTACCCATGTTTCATCCATGATTACGAATCGACGCAAAAACTCGGATTTATTGCTGCGAAACATTACAAAACACTCCTTTGGAACATTCTCACGGCACCGTTTTTGTTCAATTGTGAGTAATCGGGGCACCCATCTTGCGCACACCTCATACCCAAATTGTTCGGTCAAAATACGATATATAGTACTTTCGAAAATGCTGATCTTCCAGTACATCTTTGTGGATTTTGATCATCATATCCAGAGGGGTCAGATCTGGAGTGTCATCGGGTCGATCACTGAGGAGTTCGTTTTGGCTACTGATACGACCGGGTTTAAACTCTGCCACCCAATATTTTACTGTTGTTGACGAAGAACCAAACACCCTCAGAGTAGAATCTACTGCTAGTGCGAAGTTGAATGGATTGAAACTTTTTAAGTGAAAGCATTGAATCATCTATTGTTCACAAAATCTCTAAAAACAGTCCGAAAACGAACACAAATCGACATAGCACCCTCAAACTTCAGACATGAGCTTTTAAAGGTTGTATCTTTGTAATATACGCAAATGTTTAACAAAAAAATCGCTATCTATATGTCAAGTCGGGTGCTTCCGGGACTATCATCGTAAGTAAAATAAAGACTGCTACTCATATCACTGATGAGAATTATAGACGTAGGAAACCCCTTAATACACCACCGATTTATATCATGCCTGTAACCTGTCAATCAAAACCTGAATCACATCTGAGAGCAGTTGGTATACAAAACGGGTTCTTGCTTTTGGAAATACCAATATGTTTACCTATGCGGCCTGAATAACTCAGAATATTTTGCTACCAATTTGCAACCACCCAGAATAAGTAATATGACCAAGTCCAGCCAATATATCGTGTTTCGGACAAAATTTGACGCTTTTGGAGAAACGTGGACTGTTTATCAATCTCCTACCAACATTTTCCAACCATAAACAAATCCATTTCGGCAATAATTTTCTTTGTATAGCGAAGATGTTTAGTTAGATGGGCTATTAACTTATGTGATTTCCTACTTATTTATGTGATTTCCTAGATTTATGAGTCAATTTTACGTCCGCGTGCTTTTGAATTTATAATGGGATACTGCTTTTCTCAAGAATCTCGAAAACAAATGGATGAGGCCGCTGAAATTTCCCAACTAAAATAAATCCATAGTCGTTGTATTATTGTTCTGTTTAATGTTACACTATTTTATAATGGGTAGGTAAATCTTAAGGTATACAGTGGGCGTTTGTTAGATGAATGCCCATTCTAAATTGAGACCACCTACGTTCCTTTGCAGCTTGTATTTCAATCATATTTACATTAAAAATTGTTTTGCGATAAATCTTAGTTTTATAACAGTATTAAATGTCAATACATATTCCAAACACTATTAAACAGTTTTTTTAACCTATTTATAACGTTTCAAAATAATTTTATGGCAATTTAATTTATGATTGGAAAAGTGAGATTTTGGGGAAAAACTGTTGTGAATAGTAAATAAACAAACCATTGCATTACCATGAGCACTTTTCCTGCAAATGATTAATGGGCAGAATTACAGGTATGAGTTACGTTTATGAGCGACATGGCCTCAAAACGTCCCAATAAGCGATTACTGTAAATCTAATCGATTGATATGCATCGCCATTCATTCCTTATTCATTCATATTAATATGACAACGCGATGTTTAAAGCAGGTATGCGCTAGTAAATATCAAGACCGTGCGAAAATATGAATGACATATTTCTGCTTATGATATTTGCATGGGCACTCCTGTTTAACGTCAGGTTCTTGTCGCACGCAGTACGCATCGTAAATCGATTAAAAGTACGTGGAATTTTTCTATTGTCATATGAAAGTACCGTTGAAAGAACGACCTTCTTCGGGGTCGTCAGATACTTTAGTAGTACTAAGCATCAGTGAAGTGTTAAATCTTAACGAGAAATCCGAAAATAACAAAAAAATGTGTTGCTGCAGTTAAAATAACGAAATTGTATATCGTCAGGTTTTTGGGGTACCCTGCATGTTAGAAAACAATTTCTGGAAACACGCCTTTTTGCGCTGTGTAATCCTGCAAAAGAAAACAAACGTAAATTTTATTGGTCTAGAAGCAAAAGAAGCCTGAAGTACTATTGCAGGACCCTGTATGCATCGCCGCCATAATTAACTTTTTAAAAAATCACAAAAAACCTCGTAGAAGTTCAAGAGGTTGTTAAATGGACACCTTGTACATTTTGTGGTTGTCGAAACTACCTCAAGAATGGCACGGTAGATGCCACGATTTCGAACTTCATTCAACATTTTTGATTGCTGAAGAGGACCTTAAGAGTATCCCGCAATTTCCCAATTCGTGTCAACACATTTGAGAATCTCATGAATAAATTACAAATCGTTAAAATTCCCCGCTCTTATCCCACACTTTTGAATATGCAAAACATTAACAAGGTGAGTAGTTTTCCACTAGTCTCCGACAGTTCAAGTTTTCAGGACATTCATGTCATGTTATCTTTGCCTCTACATTACCTCAGAAGTGTCATAAATCATACTTTCCTTTTTATTCATAAGACATTCAAACTCACCGAGTTCATAAATCAGCCAGATTGGATTTAATTAATAAGAACTGTACGAACGTAACAAGGTTTATGAAAAATGCATTTCCAATTAATCAAAATTCTATGTCAGCAACAGAAACTTGTCGATATACATTGCAAGGCATGTTGCAATTCCTTTGGACAACTTACATGAGTCATTCCACAAGAAAGAAAATGTTGTTACGATGGTGAATGTAATACCGGTGAGATACTTCGTTAATTCAGATTTTGTCACAACATGTTTTAAAGTATCAAACAAAAAAAAATCTGTTTAAATCTGTTTCTTATTCGGTGAGTATAAGTAACTTAAGAAGTTCCGCTTTGGAAGAATGATTCTTGTCATCGTCGATGGATAAAGTGGACTTGAGAGTAAACGTTTAAATTATAATTCGGTCTTCTGATAAATTCGTCGGCTTCTTACAGATGACAGAAGATCGCGTTTGGAATAGATATTGCTCATTTGTACTGCAGACCAACTCAGTGTTGTAATTATCCAAAGACTTTTAATTGCCTTGGCCTAGCTAGAAGCTTATTTTTATTGGGTTTGCAAGACCGCTGATAGCTCAGAGAAACTGTATAATCCAGCGTGCATCTCGAAAGACATTTTCATCAACTGCCCGAATTTTTCTTGGCTTCTATCTAATTAAAATTATGTGACTTAAAGCGAAAGGAAATACAAGGTTGCCAAGTCGCGCGTCAAAGTACGATATCGCAGTAAATCCGCGTTTTAGCAGGACATGATTCGTACCAAAGTTTTTGGTCATTGAAAGGTGCGTATTGTACAATTGTTTCCAAATGTACAGGGTCCATCCAAAACAAATCAAATTTGTTGTCCAGGTGCCTTAAGAGATATCCCTGACACAACCTAAAAATTCGTCAAAATTTCATGAGAAAATTGAATTCATAACCTCTGGACGAGCCTTTAAATGACTTTATCAAAAAGTATCAGCATTTGTTAAGAAATGCAAACTTCTCTTAATTTCATAAGTCTTGAATTTTCTTACAGGTGTATTTTAGCTATGACTCTGAATTTCATGATAAAATCAAACTAACTGAACAAAAATATTTGTAAAAAAATCCCGAAATAAGTATGATTTAATTTTCTTTAGAGATTGATTCAACCTTTAGAAGGTTTCAACAAACACTGATATATCAAAATATATCTAAGTTTTGTAAGGAAATGAAGTATCGTAAAGTATTATTCCAATTTCTAGGATTGTTTTCACTCCTAAAATACGCCTCAATTTTATTTTTATTAGGGTGGTAATGGAATCTCAAACGTTCTCTAAATTTAATGTGAGAATTTGCGTAAAACCTAAACAATTTTTTTTTTGAAAAACGCTGAATAATCTTGCAATTTTCTTAAAAAAGGTTTCAAAATTCTCCAAATTTCTTGTGTGTGCCTGAAATATGCATACTAAATTAATAAAAGTTGAAAATTAATCGATGAAAAAGCTGAATTAACAATTAACTATAAAAAAAATTCTTAGAAGCAAATAAAAACTTTATCTGATGGTTTCATGTTTTCCTGAATGTTCGCTTGTAAGAGCCTTGTTAAAGAAAACGAGTGTCCCCTCGCTAATAGCGGACAACTTAATACTCCTTCTTAGTGCAGTTTTAAATCAAGACGTCTTTCAATTTAATAGAAAATCTGTAGAAATCTGGCTTGGGCACAAATTCAAACATGCATGAATCGCTTAAAACAAATAATAATGAATTTCAACAGAACACAGGAACAATCGAAAATAACATAATCTAACCTTTAAAAAAAAATCTGAAATATCCTGCAAACGTCATGAAACTACATAACTAACCCGAGCAAGCCTTCAATATAGTTTTAAACAAATCTCAACGAGTTTCGAAAAGAGGTTTACGCGATTATTTAAAAACAAAAATCCTTCATTCGCATGGTGTCTAGCACTTGTTTACATTTTAGCTTTATTAACAGTCTTTCATATCTCACGAAACCACCAAACTAACCTGAACAAGCCTTCAAATGGGTTTTGAACTAATGTCATGGAGTTTCGAAAAAAGAGTTATCGTTCAATATTGGTCCGAGATCCAAATTGTAGTTTTCACTAACGCCTTTCATTCAGTGCGAACAATTAAAAACGACTGAAATGATCAAATGGGCACTTTGTATGCAAATGGGAACTATTAAACGTTTACTCAAAAACAAAAATTCTTAAGACATTCATTCATACAGCATCCAACACATGTTTACATTTTAGGTTTATTAACCAATAAACTCTACATATACTCTATTTCAATTTACTCATATTACAATGGTCCAATGTTCGAATCCTCTTCTGTCATAAAATTTGAGTGATATGACTTCCTTGGCGCCAGCAGCTGCTTTTATCGTCTTTTTCGGTTTATTATGAAAAAAAAGACCACTTATTGAAGAAGTAAGCTCCGTAAGGTTTTAGGACACACCGTGTAGACACAATAGTTTAATAAAGTCTGCACATGGTAGGTTTGCTCATCACCCTGTCATGAGGTTTAAACACAAAGGCAACCGCAAGTCACGGGGTCTTTTGTGACCTCCCATATTTTATATGAGTGACTTTATAAACGCTTCTCCAAAATTAACAAGTTTCTTTCAAAAGAAAATTATTCGATTACGTCTATAATTCACCAAAAAGGAATTTTCTTTTGTCGAATATTTTGTTGTTGCCCTGCGATATGTTTGTTGAGCCCGTCGCTTTATAATGAACTTGTTGAGTTAAATAAGACATAATCAGTTTCTTTTGTGGGGGTTTAATATGTTTTTGGAACACATACGTACGAGGATAGTCCCAGAAGTTCCCGACCTAACACTCAAAAAAAAAAAAAAATTGAAAAAAATTACATTGTTTCTCAACATGAGCTCTCTTGAGGTTAAGAGACTTTTCCAAGCGATGTACCATGATCTCTATACCCTGTTTATAGTAAGAAACTTGGGCAATAACCTCTAACTCCACCCCTTCATTATTAGCAAATCTCTTTGCATCGAGCCATTTTTTTAAATTTGAAAATAGAAAATAATTTGAGGGGGCTAAATCTGGTGAATAAGGTGGGTGACAAACAAGTTCGAAACTAAGTTGATTGAAAATGCGATGTAGAGTAGTTTCTGAAATTCGTATCTTCCAGTACAATTTTGTGGATTTTTCTCTCAATATCTGGAAGGGTCAGATCTGGAATGTCATGGGGTTGACCACTGCGGAGTTCGTCTTGGCTGCACGTACGACCGCGTTTAAACTCTGCAACCCAACGTTTTACAGTTGTTAATGAAGGACCAGATTTTCCCGAAGTAAAATCTAACTCGGCTTTCATAATGGAAGTAATAAGACCTTTCAAATCAAACTATTGAGTCACATATCGATGACCAAATTTTTCCACGTTTACAAAATCTCAAAAACGTGTAATAAAAAGGACTCCAAAAGAAACATAAATCAACGTAGTATCCCCATATCTTAGGAATAAGTTTTTAAGGTTAGGTCTTTGTTATAAAGACATATTTTTAACAAAATAATCGCCATCTATAGGTCAGGTTGGGTACTTCTGGGACTATCCTCGTATAACTCTATTACAACATAGCTGTATTAAACGTGGGAAGGCGATGGTGGCCAATCAGGGCAATCTACCTCACCGTGAAATATTTGAATGTTTTTTTATCTTTTAAACCAAAGTTAAAAGATCGACAATCCAGGGACGTCCCATAAATCTAAAGTGTGTGATTGTCCTAGTCCTTTGGCGTGGCGTCTCTCTACGGCCACAAAATCGTGGCCCAGGGCTCTTTTTCGCGCTGTCACACTAAATCATGAACCAGGCGCCAGTCACCTGGGATTTCTCTTATCTGACACTGCATTTAGAGACCTGTGAGCACATTTTTTTCTAATGAATGAACTCCGGAGCTGTGTCCTAAAATTAAAATTCAAATCCCCAAGCGATTTTATCACACCCTCATTAATCAAAATAGCCCCCGTAAATCCGGCCCCCGGAGGCACCCTTTTGCAGAAAATTATCAGTTATACGTCATTCTTCGTAATAACCACGCGAAAGATACTATCTGAGCTTGTTTACACATTGTATTATATGCTCCTATTATATGTTATTAAACGCCCCATTATGCGTTATTACATACATCCGCCCTTATCTTGATCTGATGTGGAAGGAGGGTTATTCCGTCACATGACATAGACTTGAAGGTATAAACTCTTTAACGCGGCCTCGATTCGCGTGAAAAAGCGTTTTAGCCAATTAAAACTTCCGATCAAACCGATCTAATTAAAAATAATATCAGTTCAGTTTCAGTAAAGAAGTATGTCGAGTAATAACCGTAAATATCAACCTCATCATAAAAATTCTTAAACAGGAGAGTTACAGAAAATTGTCACTCGTACCGCAACCAATTAAAACGTGATACACTGTAAATGTTAAATTTATTATGGGGGAAAGAGGTTTAAACACACATTACGTGAATTATACCGAGAAAAATTGGATGCTTGAATGGATTTTTTATCGCGGAAATGAGTGTGAAAAGTGTCACTATAAGGGGTCTAACCCGAAGGTGCTTCTATAAAATTTCAAATCATTAGAAGACAAGGAGAAACACAGAGCGTCCTGGTTTGGAGAGTTAACCCGATTATTTTTGGAGTTCTTAGGAAATTAAAGTAGTATTTTGATTTAGTACCATAAAAGTCACTAAAGATCACAAGTGATGAGGCCTTCAGAGCCGACAAAAAGCTGGAAAAAAATGGAAAAATTTTTGCATTGTAGAATCATTTTGAGCCTATTTCGAAGAGTAAAAATAAAGATTTTAGGGATTTTCAAAAATAACAAATTTTATACTTTTGACTATATTTTTAAGACTGATTTGTGAGGTCTGAAATATAGTTGAAAAATTCAATTATTAGAAATTTGATATTTATCCTTCGACATGTTTTTCCAGGTGCAAATCGTTAGAGTACAGGATATAATTATGAATAAAGTTGTTTTTAAAATGTAAGAATAGTTTTTTTTCATTTTTTTACAAAAGGCATATAGCAGAGAAATCGCAATTTTTTTTTTCAGAACTAATCATCTATTTAACTAATGAGAAAGTCCTTGTGCAGACTAAAAAACCGATTAGAAATTTTACCTATTGAATCATATTGTCACACTTCTCAGATATTCTCAAATCCAGAAGATCATATGTAAATAAGACGCAGAGTACACAAAGAAATCAACACACACTCATAATTACCTAAACACAGGTAGAAATCATCCCTTGAGACGGTAGACGAGACTTGCTCAAATTATAATTGAATGAGTAAAAGGATTTGTTAACCAACGAAAAACGAGCTTTATCGCTCTTTTTCAAATTTAATTTGCTCAATTATTTGGCTGAAAGGAATTCCCTGTTTAGTATCAGACGACTAAGAATAACTCTCCTCCTACCTGAAGACTCTTCTAAATATCTTATTTAGTAGATTTGTTCTCTATTGCTTTTAATAATTGAAAGTTTTTCGATAACGCATCAACTTTGCGTCTTATCTAAAGATATATTAAATTGTTAGTTTAACGAAAACTTAAAGAGAAAATAGACATAATAGGTGTGAAACCCTCCGTTGTTCTACAGGGTCATCAATAATAGCATTGATTGGTCCTTTGAACGATGCATCCTAAGACATGTAAGCAAAGTAAAATGACGTCAAAATTAAGTAATTTTTTTTTCAACATCGCATTGATTTAAAACGTTATTCTAACATTATTTTCATGGAACTCAAGAACCGACTCCAGAAGTCATTCATATTTTCTATTCCAGAATGCCTTCTTTGGCCATAATGAAAACGGCTTGACCCGAAATGATGCTTCACTGATTTGGAGACTACACAAATCCCATCAGTACTTCAACAATAAATTTCATTACAGGATAGTAAAAATAGTCTTATACATGAATGATCTTTTCACATCTAATTAATTCAATATCAGTCCGTTTGAATCGACGAATCACGTCCTCCAAATCTGGAAAATACTTTAAATTTTCTATTTCCAAATAGATTCACATTGAATAGCTTCTTTCATTGCTAAGTATCAGTTAACCAGGAATAGCTAATTTCTTAGTTCGTACTTCTCACTACTTCAACTTGAAAGTCTTCCAATAATTGTTCAGTTAGAACGAGCATTCTCAGTAGTGTTTGGTAATCCGTAATAGTCTAATCCCTGAGAAAATCCCTAATTTCTAGTAAACTAACTCCATTCTAGTCAAACTTCCACTTTACATGGAGAATGTGGTTTCGCCTTCTTACCCTAGTCTCAGGTCGTCGAAAAGTAAGTAAATCGGCTTCCTAAAAAATTGACAAAAGAGTTCAACAAAAGTGGAAAAAAGCGAAATCGTTTAGTAAATAGTGTAAATTGTGTGTAATGAGTCACGGTTTGTCAAACACGAATGACTTTTATAATGAAAAATCTTAATGCCACACTCGCAAGAATACTCAATATCCGGTGGGGACGCGTTCTTATAAATATGCTTCATGCCTGATTACAGATTCATCCATGTCTCAGTATATTAATGTTGCTTTGTTTTCGTTATGAAAGAAAAAAAATGGGGAATATTTCAGAAAAACCGATCGACCAGGGATGACTCTCGGCAATGTTGCGGTTTTGCAGTAAAATAGCAATATTTTTGCGATTAATTTTCAAATCCTCTTACGCAATTCTTAGAAGGCAAAGAGGGAAAAATCGTGAGAAAGTCAATTAAAAGTCAACATACAGTGGTTGGATATCAGGATGGCTATCAGCCAACGGAGTATGACTATCACCAACGTGTCTTCTTCATATTCTTAGTCGTAAGTCACAATTACAAGTTGTTGTATGGACAGCCATCGACAAGCAACTTCGCCACACCTTTACCACCAATTAACATTGACTTCGCCACTGCCAATTCATTAATTATACAAAATAGCGACGCATTCCGTGGCCGAGACGCATTTTTATTAACCGATGGCTAATGTGTTATTAATTAAAATTTATTATCACCATTTTTCATTTCTCATTTTGTTTCTGATAATTGGATTTTATTGTCAAGTTTTCTTCCAATATATTCACCAAAAATCGGACAACATTTTTTTTATAAGCAGCGTTCAGCAGAAGCAACTGTTGTACAAATCAAATACGCGGTGAAAATCACGTTAGCTCTCGTTTGAGTGTCTTTGAAGAGTGACCCAGCAGAAATCTCCACAGTTGTACAACTGTTGACTCTGCTGAACTTGGGCAATGAGGGACCCGACAAACCTACTTCTTACCTGTTTGTCTTCAACTATGGACAGTAATCACTGCATGAACCTGCAAATTGGGAAAAGTTTATGAGACGAGGAAAAACGACGACCACATTTTTTAATGTGCAATGAGCGAAACCGAGGCGACGTCAGTTTAATGTAAGACTTAAGCCTCACATTGGTGACATATGCAGGGTTCGGGTTTGATTCACAACCCGTGTATGGAAAATTACATGTTTAGTGTATGTTACTTTAAGGGAAAACTTTCACATTGCAAAAAAAAACAAACAATGAAAACAAAAGTTAAGCAACTTGATCGTGTAAAGGAGCGCTGATATACGAGGATAGGCCTAAAAGTGAAAAATGATTTTCATCAAAAAACTGCCAGATTCCATTTAAAAAAAAACGAAGGGCGGGCCAGTTCCCAGCTCAAAATGTTTTTACAATCTCAAGTTTTTCTATAAAACAAAAATACAAACATCAAAAATAATTAAAACTTAAAACTTTCCATATGCGCATTGTATTAGCTCCTCAAGGCGAACACTGTATTTTAGAGAAGATGGCGCACTCACATCCATAGCGGAACCCCGATGGGCTATGTTTCAGAAAATTGAACACGACTTTAGATAATGGCGATCAGTTTATGACAATCTCAGACACGGGGAGGCCCAGAAGCCTTACAGGGTAAGTCGGAAAGTGGTGTGTGGATTTGCGAGATTACTTGCTAAGCAAACTGTCGTGCCTGCGGGGGCACAGTGACGAGCTGCAAGGCATGAAACGTCGATTTTGGTGTCGCTGAAGTTGGGGAATTTGATGCGAGTAAGCTACACTTTGATGTTCATAGGCAGTTCAGTCTAGCGACTCGGGTCTTCCCATGGAGTCAGTCATCGACCGTTTTGATACTTCCTAGGATATTGCTTCTGCACGGTCGAGGAGGTAGACAATCGAATGAGCAAACAAAAGACCTTCGAGGTTAATTAGCACCAAGTATGCAAAACCAGAAGCATCGTCAGTGGCTAATCTAATAGGCAAGAGGCAAAAGCCATCATCGAGATGAATAAATCAAAGACGTTGTATTCCCGGAACGATGAGGGACTGGTGATAGGCCGTCGGGTAGCCAAGCTGGCGCTTTCGGTCGCTATCTCACCATCTTTGCATACATGCAAAAGATGGAACCGTTTAAATTGGCTCTTTGTTTTCATTACTGCGTCCCCTGTTGCTGGTGCTCCTGCAACGATTATTCCCCGCTTCGAGGCAATTAAAACTTATTGTCACTGATGTTCTTTCATTTAGCATTTCCACCTTCCAGCAGCTAAAACCCTCCGACCTAAAGAGAAATCACGTTGCAGCTCTGGGCTCAGCTAAATAAGACGACATTAGAGATCATAAAAATAACATAGGAGTCAATTCAGATAATAATGACTAATGACTTCCAAGCAGGAGCAGCGGTATTAAAAAGCTGCCATAAAATTTTATTGATTAGGAATGCCAGAAAGTTTCATTGTCGAAATTGCCACTTAATAAGCCCAGTCGGTAAAGAGGCATTCATGAAGCGCTTTCGGCATGTATTAAACTTATCCCCATCTCATTTGGCAAAGACGTCGTCTGTTTCGCAGAACTTTTGGACCAGCAATTAAAAAATGCTGCCTATAAAATTTAACAGTTCCGAGTACCACACCGGACTTTTTCTTTAGATTCTTATTGAGGTATATTTGAAATAATTAATTAAATTTCTTCGGGAGCACCGGAATGTTTATTATAGTTTTTCCTACTATAAATCAGGTGCGAATGCAGACGGCGCTCTGGTGGAGCCCGCACGGGCCGTTCCCACCGAAATATTTCCGAAACTACAGGGACGGATTTCGGCGGCCCAGAAACGCACCTCATTTTTGGGTAACTAATTTATTGTCTTCTAATTCTACCATTCTATCCGGGAATAGCAGCGACGTAAAAAAACAGCGAATCAGGGCTTCGAACAAAAATACTACAACCGTCTGCAAGGTCGAAAAAGAGGGCCCGTATTCTTGCCGTTGAAAACCACCCCCTTAAAAAAAAAAAGGAAAGTTGGCGAAAATTAAGAAGGAAATTGCCAATGGCCTATATGAAACAGTTGCAATATCTAATCCATAGATACGTCCAGCAAAATGACCCTCGTAGTTCGAGGGAGCTGTGGCAGAGAATCAAATTCTCGTTGCTATACTTCTTTGGCCGCAAAAACTCTTTCAATTCGTTAATTGCCGTAAAAGCATCTGGATCTCCACAGCCACTATGGTCATTTTGAAAAAGTTCCTGTATCATTCTATAATATAATATATAGGGTTGCTCGTTGGTGCATCAAAGGGCGATGTCTTAGTAAATATAAGTTTTCGAAGGAAATATTTCATGCCAAAGTTTTAAATCATTGAGAAGTATGTATTTTTAAATTATTTTCAAATGTACAGGGACTGTCCTAAACTTGTGATAGTATGTTTTTTTTAATGGAACCACCCAGTTTTTGGCGATTTTCAGATTTATCGTCAAACTTTCGGATTATTTATGTAAAGGTCATATGTCAAAAATTTGCCGTTTCCGAATTATGCGGAAAAAATTGAAAATTTCGATAGCTGCAAGGTTTCACAGAAGTCGGTGCTGTATCTTAACCGCTGCGATTGTGAAAATAGGTCTTTTGAGGCTCCAAAAGGACCTAATGAGCTATGTTTTAGCGTGTTTTAGTTTTTAAAAATTCTATAACCCTCTAAATGGGCCTCTAAAATTGCATTACTTGAAACCCCAATAACTTGCTTATTTCAAATGAAATGCCCCAATTTTCTCGACGGCATTAAGATCAGAGTCCTAAAATTTACAACTTTTGTTAATATTATCCGCTCCCTAAACATAGCCCCTTCTAACTTCCTGATAATAGCCCCTTTTTGGTTTCTAAACTCTCAAGTTCCACCGGTGACGTTACTATACGCAAATGTTTCGCGATACCTGGTAATATTCTGTAACAAACCTATGAGAAATCATTTTATTTTAATGCAAATGAGGTATTCAAAACAAATTATCAAATTGTCCTTCATTTCGATCAGAACAGAGTTGTAATCCTGCCAGAAAAACTTATTTACTTCTCGTAACTTCTTAATGTTTATAAGATACTTACTTTTAAATTTTTTAATTTTCCCGAATAATTCGGAAAAGGGAAATTTTTGACATACAACCCGTTACATAAACTGGCCTTAAAACTTGAACCGAAAATGGCAAAAAAATTGGGGAGCATACATTGAAAAAAAACGTAACTTGGTACTATCACACTTTTATTACAGGCTTTGTACATTTCAAAATGCTTTTACAATACGTACCTTTTAATGACCAAAAACTTTGATATGAAACATTTTCTTGTAAATCTCATATCTTGTGAGATATCGCAGTTTGGCGCGCTAATGAGCAACTCTGTATATATAGAAATTTCTTGGATAAAACATTCCATTCATGAGATTTTAACACATGCAATAATTTCAAAAATCGGTTTTCGTATCGTCTCTGAATTTATTCAAAAGCTCTCGAAATTGGTTGAATTCACACATAAGTACCTCATGCGACAATGTAATAATAGACACGTAACAATGGACTTTTCTTGCACCTACAAAAAGAGAAGCGATGTCGATTTCGATTCATTCATTTCAACTGCAACTACACCAAATTAAACTTAAAGTCTTTCATGAACGATAATGGTTGGTGAATGATTCAGAAAGAAATTCCTCATAATATCATGAGTCACTGTACTAAAGAGTCTATTTCCTTCATAATAGTGATGCTTTCAACTTGAGTCAATGGCCTATATGCTATTCATAGTTACTGATAGTACAGCAGTGCCGTAGAAATGAATTGTATAAGTAACCAACAATGATAGAAACCAAAATTGACACTTGGATAACGTCAGAAATCTAACAAATGTCAAATCGGCGGTCAAGTATTAACCTGCCAAAACGTTTCAGTAAGTTACATTTTAAATGGGCTAAGTTCTTATATTCGATTACGTAATAAATTCTACGTATTTGATTATTAACATATTCTCGTGAAATGTTTAACTATTTTTTGTAATTTTATGTTAATCATTTTCATTAATAATACACTTAGAAATTATCTTTTTTCACCTCTACTCTGAAATAGATTATAATGAACTTAGTAGAATAAGCCAAATAATTCTATGTTTAAACAAACTACTACAAGAGAATGAGAACATACATACAGAGAACACATTTATTGCTAGATGCATCCGTATCCTGGGTGTGCATGTGCCCATTCGAATGGACTGAATTAATCAAAGACAGAACTGTTTGGACAAATGTTCCTACCACGTTTATAGATATGTCAGGTGTCCAGTCTGACTAACACTTTAAACCAGTTCAGGACGAAATATTTGCAGTTATGAATTTCCATGATCATATTAAAGCTTATTTCACATTCAGAAAGAGAACGATTCATTGGGAAAAATGTAGTGAAAACTACACGTAAGACTCTTCAATGGTTAAAAAAAACCCACTACCAGTAACATCATGGTACAAAACAATTTTGTACTTTATCACTATAATGTCTGTCAAATATTAATGTCAAATGCGATGTTTCTTGATTTCCATTTTTAGTCCAAACTAAACCTAAATTATGTTGGTTAACTTGAATTCCAAAGATGAAGATTCATAGCTCAGTATAGCATTTTATATAAAAAAAACTCAAAAGCTAAGACGAGTTTTGTGGTTAGATGTATGGAATATAATCACAAAATGGAATGGACTGGAAAATTAGTAGCACCATTGTGTACTTCTTTTGTTTCTTATGACGAAAAGACAGAAGTAAGTTGGGATTTTTTATGATAATGAAGAGCAAAATTCAGAAATCAACAAAAAAAAATAACCGCGCCAAAGACCAAAAATATATTTAACACACAAAACAAACTAGAGGCGAAGAAAATTGGAACAACTCCTAATCAGATCTTAAAGATGAATGAAGATTCCTCAGTTTCCAAAAAAAGACAACAAGTAGAGGATCTTAAACGTATGAAGGAAGAAATTAAGTTCATTGACAATATCAAAACTGACAAGTTTGATGGTATTATGAAAATGATTTCCGATAAACTGAGTAAGAAGTGAAAAAACTAGAAATTTTATTTAAAAGAAGATTTTGCAGCTGAGGAGAGAATCTTTCCAGGATACTTTGTTGCTTTGAAATGACCAAGAAGAGAATTTTTAAAAATGGTAGAAAACGGTAAAACATCTCTTTATTATAGAAATTGTATACCGGATGTCCAGGCGAACTCTGGACATAGGAAATTTACATAGAAAATTGATTTTTATTTTCTTGTATTTGCGCGGATTAACCAAATTTTTTTTTATATGGAAGTTATAGTATTGAAGACTAGCCATCAATCTGCGATTTTTTCAATGTAGTAGTTAAAGTCATTTTGGCTCAAAACACCTCTAAATTTCGCAAATTTCAATATCTCGTGTAACTGTTCGAAGTCGGGATTAGTCAAAGTCAGAGTTAAACAAATACAAAATCGCCAACATAAGCGTAAAAACTTGTCAAATTATTATTTTTATTTAACCTTTAATGTTAAATGCAACAAAGAAAAAGTGAAAATAAATAAATTAAGCGATTTCCTATGTATTAAAATTAAACCAAACAAGTAAGTGAACAAAATTTAAAAATTTTAACATTAGTTGCAAAAACGTTTACAGCGATTTTTCATCAATTTCGATCAATTTGATCAATCGTGACCTCGAACTCTTACGCGAAACATTCAATTTTTTTTTAATTTGGGGGTGTTTTGAATTAAAACGGCTCTAATTCGAACATTGAAAAAATCATGGGATGATGGCCCGCCTTGAATACTATCTACCTCCATGTAAAAGCTTTTGAACTGGAAAATTCGTTCAGACGCAAAAAATAGAAACCAATTTCCCATGTTAATCTCTTATGTCCAGGGTTCGGCTGGACACCCGGCATTATAGAAACTAAAAAATAACCAGCAATTGAATTCGTGTGAGAATTATTGTGTGCGAGTATGCAAAAAACAAATTATTATTTTTGTCAACGCCTGATGGCCTAATTCAGCCCTGTCTCTAAAACAAACCGTCGATCGCAATGGACCTGTCGATCACGTCTGCGGTTCCTAGAACCCTTCAATCTGTCTACTTTTGAGGTACCCGCCATAATTCGGAACCACAACGGCGGCGGCCCAAAGGCCTGGAATCTGCGTTATGCTTTAGAGGCGATGTCTGTTTATGCCATGTCTCAAACCCGCTCAATTAGAGAATGATTATTATTACATTAATTTTTTTCCCCGGTCGTCCGGTTGTCTCAGGACCTGAATAAAAATTCCAGTTAAAATTAAGAGACATATGAGCACGCAAAGCGCACTTTCGAAACGCTGAGTAGTAAAGAATCACAATTCCGCTATTTTTAGTTCAATAATCAACGCCACCCCTGGGGGGTAATCAAAATCCTGGGCGTCGTTCGCGTAGCCAATTTAGGGGCACCAATAAAACTGCCATCGCAAAGCTCCGTCGATGCCGTTAAGTGACATGAATTATCCTTCCACATGCCCCCTGTTTCTACGCGACATGAAATATTTAAGAAGATACAATAAACACTGACGAGATTAAAGTCGGCTCCGTTTATTGCAACCAGTTATATTAAATAGACCATTTGTGTATTGAATCTTAAAACTTTCCATCGACAAGATCGATTTGGTTGCATTGCTTGGGTGGTATTTGGCACTTCTCTAATAAGCGCACAACCGAAGAAATCAGAACATTAACCTTTAAAAGTGATTGGTGAATGCGTACGAAGATCGTCCCAGAAGTACCCAACCTGACATATAGATGGCGATTTTTCGCTAAATATTTGCCTTTATTACAAAGACATAACCTTAAAAAGCTCATATCTTAGGTTTGAAGGTGCTATGTTGATTTGTGTTCGTTTTGGAACCGTTTTTAGAGATTTTGTGAACAATAGATGATTCAATGCTTTCACTTCAAAAGTTTCAATCCATTCAACTTCGCACTAGCAGTAGATTCTACTCTGAGGGTGTTTGGTTCTTCGTCAACAACAGTAAAATATTGGGTGGCAGAGTTTAAACCCGGTCGTATCAGTAGCCAAAATGAACTCCTCAGTGATCGACCCGATGACACTCCAGATCTGACTCTTCCAGATATTATGGTCAAAATCCACAGAGATGTACTGGAAGATCGGCATTTCCGAAAGTACTGTATATCGTATTTTGACCGAACAATTTGGATATAAAAAAGGTATGCGCAAGATGCCCCGTTTACTCATAATTGAACAAAAACGGTGCCGTGAGAATGTCTCAAACGAGTGTTTTGTACCGTTTCGCAGCAATAAATCCGAGTTTTTGTGTCGATTTATAATCATGGAAAAAACATGGGTCTATCGTTTCACACCTGAGACCAAAGAGCAGTCAAAAGAATGAATTCAAACGGGAGAATTAACTTCAAAGAAAGCAAAAACCGTTCCATCCGCTGGAAAGACGACGGCATCAGTTTTTTGGGAGAAAAGTGGGATAATTCTTATTAACTATCTCTAGATAGGAAAAACAATGAACGGAAAATATTTTACAAATTTATTGCAGAGTTTGAACGAATAAATTACAAAAAAACAACCGTATTTTGCGATAAATAAAGCCTCGTCGCATCAAGCCAGCGCACCAGTCCACACTTCCGTCATCACGATAGGAAAATCACTCAACTTGTTTTCAAACTTTTTCTCATCTTACTCGCCAAATTTAGCCCCCTCAGATTATTTTCTATTTCCAAATTTGAAAAAATGGCTCGGCGAAGAGAGATTTGCCAATAAGGAAGAAGTGCCACGCCCATTTTGAAACATTAAAAGCGTGTTACTATATAAAAAGCATATAGAGGCCATAGAACATCGTTGAGAAAAGTGTGCCAATCTCAAAAGAAATTGACTATGTTGAGAAATAATGTAATATTTTCCAAATTTGTTTTTCTCTTCAAATGTTAGAGCGGGTACTTTTTGGAATATCCTCGTATTAAAAGCTTAATTAGCTCCACATACAAGTTGACACTTCTAAAACGCCTCAAATAGCTAAAAAAAGCGTCGATAAAATCCATATCATAAACATCCTGAAATTGAACGTAATTTCTATAAAAATCAGTTTCGCTGGCATTTTTATGGCAGTTTTATGGGGCATGGCGCACAGTTAATATTTAAATGAATAATTCATTTATTCCGTTCTCTAGACACTTTCCTGTCAGATTTGCGAAATACTAGTCCCATGTCGAAAATAATAAATTTACACGCAGTAGCGTCGCTTTGAGGGGCTGGGGCATTTAGGATTCTTTAGAAATTTTCTACCTCACCAACTTGGGCCATATGTGACATTACATGGCACTTATTTTAGTCAATCAACCCTAGAAAGTATACCCTCCCAGAGTAGTAAATTAATTCTACCAAATTGACCGTCCACAATTGTCTATTAAGTCAAAATATACGGAAATATAATTTTTTAAGTCGTCACTCTATTCAAAGACCCCTCTGGGTAATAGTGACACTCCACCAAAAGATATAAATGACAGACTCTCATTTAATCATTGTCCGGATATTTTATAGGGTCAAATGGTACGTGAATGAAGGGTGGTAGAGGTTGTTCCGTATCAATACTAATCCCAATTAAAATTAAAAAATTAGTGGAACTTCCTTCGACACAGTGTTGTGTGTGAAAGAATGTTCGCCGAAACGAAAAATTATGATGTTTTTAAAATATTTTCTACATTTTGAGACTAATTGGTACATTTTTTCCATTGCCTTTGATGGAATAGCGCACTACTCTTATGATGCAAGGTATCGAATGAACATGAAAAAATCGCCCGCATTTTTTTATTGTTATTATACAGAAAGTGACTTAAGATACTTACAAAAGAAATGGAAACTTCTAGATTCTATGCATTTAGCTCAATCGGACCAACAATAGTAAAAGTAAGTTTTCTTTTTCTTTCTCTCGTTATTTTAAATTTAAAATGTTAAGTATGTCTCAAATTTTTTTTACATACACACATGTCACATTTTAGTGTTTCGCAAAAAATCTGATTAATAGTTAAATATTATTGATGACTAAGTTAAACAACAGAGTTTAGCTGTAAGAGAAAAGAAAAAAGAGACGAATATTAGGAAGACAAGAAATACCGTAGAGAACGTGCAGAGGACTCATAATACAATGCAGTCTCTGAAGAGCTACGCTCAGGCTGTCCCATATAAGAATGCGCTCTACAAGAATTTCAAAAACAAAATGTCACAACACTCATTAAATCCAAAGCGCTGCTGGTATCTGGATGTTTGAATGCGATTTTCATTTTTTCAAATAATTTCATATCTATTAGGAATTTTTCGAATTTGAAAATATAATTTTGCAAAATGTAGAAAAGCACAACTTTTCTTTAATTTATCCACCTGCCTCTTATAGTTTGCGAGATCCCTGTAGAGTGCATTCTTATCCGGAACAGCCTGTATGTGACAGTATGTCAAAATCCCGCAGATAAGATTGATCCAAAAACAATTCGAATACAGTTTTATCTGGGACTCCGCTGACTCCTAAATACCTCCTAAGGCGTCCAAATTTACACCGTTCTATTGTTCACGAGACTAATAATCCACTAATTTGTCGTACGACGGCTAATACAAATTGTCAATCCGGAGGAATCCGGGTCGCTCTTCCGGATCCGCATCTGATTTACTGGGAAAACACGAAGAGAAAACAGCAATAAAGGCCGCGGGTGGTCCTCTGGACCCTGGAAGACGATTAGTTCCACCGAGGGTCCGTGCTGGATAGAAATTCATTAAAAAGTGCCATGCCAAGCTTATGGACTCTTTTTAGTCGACCCATATTATGGACTTTATTGCACTCGGTCCTAAATTAGTATCGACCATGAGACTTATTGGATTAGGCATCGATAATGAACTGGGCAGCGCTCCCGGATTAAAACTACTAAAGTTTCTTAAAGTGTAGGTCGAAAATCGATTCCTAATGAAAAACATAAACGTTAAGAAACAGGAAGAAAAACGCTTAAGCCTGACTCTAATAAGCAAGGAGACGATACGGTAAATAATGTAAGAAAATTAAGAAAAGCAATTTGGAAGCCATTTTGTGTACATAAGGGCCCCTTTTATTGTTTTTCGTTCCTAAGAAGCGTTATTAATATGTACGGTGTTATCCCGGCGAATCATTTTATAGCAAGGGAGTTGTATCTAAAGACCATAGAGTAAATGTTTATACGGAGAGGCGGCGATATTAAAAAGGAACGGGAACGACATCCCCCGATATTACGTGACAGAATTCTGTCTCCTACACCACCACCTCCGATCAAAGGAAACGTTTGTTTTATGCAAATTTCGATATAAACCCTCTTTCATTATACGCCAGCGGCTTCCTAATAAATTTTCTCCTTCGCGATTCGGGATGAGAAGTAATTCGAGTCAAATACGCCATTATGCTATATGAAACAGTAGCGGTACAACTAGTATGGGAAATGGTACTTTCCACACGAGTGGAATATTTTCATAGCACTTGCCATACAGAAATCAGGTCCTTCTATCAGCCTGCTCTACGACTGCATGTCAAACGAATGAACTTTGCATACTGATTTTATTATAGAGGCATGTCCATTCATAATATCCACAAAAATTGAATATTTCGATGGAAATATTTTATATATCTTTTAGTTGGCAGTTTGACAGGGGAAATGTATATTGAGTTATTGGAAAATGCCATTTAACCGCCATTTAACAGAGATAACTGCAAATGATGACCAATACATGGAAAACCGTTTGATATTCAGCAACACGATACGGAATTATATTATGCACTGATTGTTGGTCAGTATTTAGATCAAACGTTTCCTGGACAATTAAATAGGCCCATGGAGTGACCCCTGCATCCTCCGGATTTAGATCCATTGGATTTCTTTTTATCCGGAGGCTTAAAAAAAATCTACGTCAGCGAACCAACATCTTTGAACAACTTACGCCAGCGGGTCATTAACGAATGTAATCAATTTACTTCATACAAGCCTCAAAATATTCGACGACGGTTTGAACAAAACCTTTTGTATTGTATGGAGGTCAGAAGTGAGTATTTCCAAGATTTACTCAATTGACTTATAGTAACTTGATTTGTGTTTTCAAAATGTAAAACATCAACCCTATTTTTGCATTAAAACTAAATTAGAGTTAAATAAAATTATTGGTAATTGTTAAGTACATTTTTATTGCGCATGTCTATAGACCACTATTTTCTACTATGTTATTTAACTTTGACCCGAATATTTTTGGTTACCATAGTAAAGGGAAACAGGTGAAATAACTAAACATAAACAACACAATATGCGCATATTCGAGAAGCAACCATCTTGGTTGTATTGGCAGCAGGGACTAGACACTCGGGGGTCATAAAGTACATTAAATTACCTTCAAAATGAGGTGTCACTCGACTCCCTTTTCTATTTCAGATTTTGGGGATGAACACCCTTCCGTTTAAGGAATTGCAGAGAGGGGAGTCCGAATTAGCCTAAAATGTTTCCCCCTCAAAAATAAGTTTTGCGTATACGATTGAATTTTCATAAATTCTTTGACCTGTTCAGAACTATATATATATATAAAAACGCTATTTCTCAATGAAGACACGTTTTTTCTCAGCAACGTTCTATACCCTGTTTATAGTAAGAAACTTCGAATGTTTCAAAATAAGCATCAACTTTGGACATCACCTTTTCATTATTGGCAAATTCCTTGCCAACAAACTATTTCTTTAAGTCTGGAAACAGAAAATAATCTGAGGGGGCTAAATCTGGTGAACAGGGTGGGCGAGAAACAAGTTCGAAACCAAGTTGATTGATTTTAGCCATCGCGATGACGGAAGTGTGCACTGGTGCGTTGTGTTCATGAAACAAGATTTTCTTTTTCGCCAAATGCGGTCGCTTTTTCCTAATTTCTTCGCTCAAACGCTGCAATAAATTTGTATAACATTCGCCGTTTATTGTTTCTCCTTTAGGAAGATGGTCAATAAAAATTATTTCACTTTCATTCTATAAACTGACGCCACCGTCTTTCCTGTAGACAGAACACTTTTTTGTCTTCATTGGACCCGATTCTCTCCTTTGAGTCCATTGTTTTGACTCTTATTTCGTCTCAAGTCTGAAACGATAGACCCATGTTCCATCCATGGTTATAAAGCGACGCAAAAACTCGGCTTTATTGCTGCGAAACTTTACCAAACAATCCCTCGAAACATCCGCACGGCCCTGTTTTTGTTCAATTCTGAAGAATCGCGACACCCACCTTGCCCACAGCTTTCTTATATTCAAGTTGTACGTTCAAAATGCGATATCCAGTACTTTTCGAAATGCTTATCTTCCAGTACAGCTTTGTAGATTTTAACCCAATATCTGGAGTGGACAGATCTTGAGTGTCACCGGGTCGACCAATGCGGAGTTCGTCTTGACAGCTCGTATGATCGTGTTTAAACTCTGCTACTATATTATAATACTATTATTAACGAAGAACCACACCCCCCAGAGTAGAATTTAGCTCGGCTTTGATATCGGATGGACTAACTGTTTAAATGAAAGTTCGCAAAATCTCTAAAATCGTTTACTACAAACGGCTCCAAAACAAACACAAAACAACGTAGCTCCCTGAAACTTTAGACATAAAGTTTTTAAGATTGAGCTTTCGTAACATAGGCAAATTTTGAACGGAAAAATCGCTATCTATATCTAACGTCGGGTACTTTTGGAATTATCCCCGTAAAATCTGAAAAACTTGATTATGAAATTATCAAAGTTTTATAGTTGGCAAATGGATTTATCGCATCTTACTAAAGCGTCTAAAAAATATTAAAGTAATGGTTTAAAATTTTGAAAAGTAATTGACAAAAATTTTGAAAATCAAATTTCCAAAAATGTTCTCCTACCACAGATGTGGTAAATTTTACTATAATTTAAAACACATTGAGGTAAGAGTGTCCGTTCCATAATCTATAAGCAATGTGGTTCTCCTCCCTCCTTAAAAATCATCCCCCACGCAACATCTTATCCCCAATGTCTCAAAACAAGCGTAAATAACTAAGTGCTCCCCTCGACGCGGCAAATTTACGCGATTAATATTGAATCGCATAAGCATAATAATGTTCAATTCCACCCCCTACGTAATCATAAGTGTTCATACATACTTGATCGAAAATTGAATACATCTCGTGTTACCCCGTAACGTGGGGTCGCGCCCCCTTAGAATAATTTGACAGCCAGGACAATCGCTGGTGCACTTTGGACTTTTTAGGTGTGACGATTATTCCGATTATTTGACGCCTATGAGCCACTTGTCCCCGCTAGTTTTAATGAAATACTGTCCCTTGGGGAATCGGCAGTTATGTCCTTCGGGGCTGGGGAGGGGATGAGTTTATAAAATACACGGCAGCTGTAGCAAGACAGTGAGATTGTCCTAGTTTTTATAAATTTGTCGTGATACTAGGGTTGAATTACTTTGAGATAAAAATCAATCCCCTTAACATCTAAGGCCATTCTATAAAGCAAAAGCTATTTTCAGATTTGAATAGAATAATCGAAATATCTCATTTATACACATTTAGAACCCTCTCTTGGCATACAAAGGAGCTGAAGTGGACATCACACACAGGGCATGTATGGTCGTTGCTGCCCCTTTACAAAACTGGTGATTCACATTCTGGAAATGTATCAGATTGGATGCAGTGCATTATTGATGACACAGGTACTCAGAGTCAAATAGACATTTGTAGAGTTCATTCCTTAGGAAATTTCACGTTAATTATTCTTGAGAAACTGTTTCTAAAAAGTTTTTAATGTGGTTAAGAAAATCTAAATTTCTTTGAATGTTTATTTGGGTCAAATAATTCATTGAGCTTCCAGCTACTGTGCCAAGGGTTTAAAAAAATCTGCGAATCAATTTGTATCAATCTCCTTGAATCATATTTTTCGGATTCATGAATGAATTTTCATCTTTGCTTAAGAATTTTATTTATTTTTTCTATATTTTATAGTTTTTTCCGTATGCCTTTAGAGTTAAATTTTTAAATATGCGAAAATTCTACAAAAATGGTGATGGATACGAAAATACCGCAGGAGACCAAAAACCTAAAGAATTAAAAAAATAATCTTAATTAGGCATCAGATTTCATACAGGGTGTTTAAAAAAAATCCAAAACATAACATTGTATATCACTCCAAAAAAAAACCACTTAGTAGATTGAGCTATTGACGATTTTGACATTTTGTTGCAAAGGGCCATAATGAAAATAGATACATAAAATTTCTTAAAATTTAACTCAAGTCATACGTGTGAAAATGCAAAATATTAGGAAAAATGTGAAATTTTGCCACCTTGTATGTCTGAAATAGTGCGTTTTTGACCATGAATCCACTATCTTTTCTTTATTATTTTACAGAGTACTATCGCCCCCTGAAATATCTTCATAATGGTATGTTACACCCTATATAGTTCGTTCGGGGAATGGACATTCTATCTCTACGAACAAACTTCTAAAGACATCCAAGATGCAAAGAACTTCGAAGAATTACTGTAATTATCGAAAGAAGAAATTGAGGAAAACTGTAATTTTCACATTAATTATCTCTGGTTGGATCCTTAATGGCGCACTTGAGATAATGAATTTCCGAGATACATTCTTCAGAACCACGAACAATATCAGTTTGTCTCTTTCTTACTTTCAAGGTTTCAATCTTCACATTTCAAACACCTTGCTTAGGTCCTTCTCATTTGGTAGAATCGATCGGTTTTTTTCAAAATTTTGAAATTTCTCCTTTCGTTATTGCGCTGGTTGTGAATATTGGGTAATCAAAAAGGAGAGGAATAAAAGGAGTGAAAACCATTGTGATTCTCAAATAAATAAAATTTCCTTTCTTTTTTTCCCTCGATCTGGCCTTAACAACGAAGTATTTTAATCTATGGAGTACTTTATTTCGCTACATCGTCAGTAATAAATTCACTTGCCCGAGGTAGAGACCGGTTATAAAAACACCTCTCCAGCCATTTAAGTTAGCGAAACGGGCCCAAAATGAATCTTATCGAACATCCCATAAGTCTTGACATCACCTATTTCTTTCTCCTAGTTGGGGGAGGAGACTTATAAATATACGTAGCCGGGAAAAAGTTTCCCATTTAAGAAACCAAACGTAGAGCGGGCCGTAATGAATGCCCCTCCATCTATAATGTTAGACTATCGCTTTCCATTTATTCCTGAATGTACTTTTACGAGTTTTATTTCAATCACCCTCCAAAGAAAAAAGCCCACTCAACGGTTTCTTTCTCCTTACCGTTGGATTTATCAAAGCCATTATGCAGAACGAGATATAGATACATCGAGCCGAGACTGGGAAACTTCGATACAAAGGAGCCACATATCTAAACTTATCTGATTAATAAACAGTGCTCACGACAAATCTGAAAGCGATCAAGATATAAATCTAATTATAGGGGCTATTAATTTTTTAACAATACGACGTTGAATGCAAGAAGTGGAGGAGATATCGTGCAAAGATCGGCTCGAACCAAGCATTATCATTTCACTGTGGAACATGTCTTACATGGTGTGCCACAAATTATGGTCTTCCGCTAGACAAATCAAAAATGAAGAGGAAAGACCTCTCAATTACCACGTCAAACTCGGGAGATGTGTGGGTAAGTTTGTACACAGATGCGTACTTAACTCCTTCATGGACATAATTGCGCACATGCGAAAACAGGTTGTAAATTCCCGAATACGGTCCTGCAGGAAAATCGCTTATATACAAGGTGTGTGACGAACAATTTCCTTCCTCATTGGATAAGAAAGTCGATTCAAGTTAGTACGCCCACTATTCATACTGTGCTTGCCATTTTGTAAAATTATAGATAATTATTTTAATACTGGCTTAGTTCGCACGCCATGGTGTTCTATGCCGATGCAAAATGCCCGATAGGGCAAATAAGAACATTGTAATAATGTACTGAAGCGTGTAATTGGTGGACTTTTGCTACGTAAAGAATGGGAAAGTGTTCTATTGTTCTAGCCAGAGGGGGCCGTTAAAGGGCAAAGATTATTAAATTACACAATCACAAGCCACTGCTCTCTTTAAGGATAGCGGTAGATTTAGGGTAAAAGCAGCCAACCCATCGTACACCACCACGCCTCGTTATACATATTATTACCAATTGTCTCCAACTGTTCCCTAACCTAAGTACAACTCTGAAAATATGACAACAAGGTACTGCAGCCATCCTATTATAAAACAAATGAATAGTTGCCGTTCTCTGATACCACTCAGTTTCTTTTTTTAGAAATTGAATGATGATGCGGATTATTTCTGAAAACTTCTCGCTTGTGAAAATACCTATCTTCCCGGAAGCTAAAATCGATCGTTTCCTTAGGTATACATATTTAATATGTACTAGTGCCACTAAGTCATTTCAAGGACATCAAGGAGGTGTTTGCAACCTCGCCAGCATTTCTCTAAACATAAAGAAAATTATCACAACATGAGAACACGGGCCACTCTTTGACAGCTAGGCATAACGTGTTGCTTGTTGTCTTTTTCGGGGATAACACCTTTTCTTCCGTAAACTAGGACATCAATATATTTACTAATAAGTTCAGCTTTGCAATAAAAGTGATATTCATATAATTTACTGGCAGCAAAGGGTGCTTGCAACCCGAAAAACATCACCCCAAATCTAAAAATAATTTGATAACGTGACAAAAGAAGACAGCGCATGTTAACAGCTACGTCACAAAATCTTTTCAGATTTTTTTTTTTATTATAGAATGGCTTTCACATTAGGCGCATTCGACTGCTTTTGGTCTGACAATTTACTTTGACAAGTCTGACATATTAAAAATTGCAGACTTTAAATTGTAGCTTTCCAGCATAACACACATTACTGGTTCAAGTCAGCGGTAGTCAGCACTACAGCAAAATGCAAGAGCTACTCTAAAGTGCCGCTGTTTGCTGAATCCGCCCGTTTTACCATAAAACAAATAAACGATGCCTTGTTGCCCTTTTACGGGTACAATATTTTTTTCTTGAAATAATATCATGTGCCCCTCATGAATACTTTTAAATGTGCTTATTGGTTTGCAAAAGACATACGGCATCAAATCAATGACGTATCTAACGGGTGATCATAGAAAACCTCGCAGTGAACCATAAACGTAGGACACTGATTAAGCCTTTTGTTATTTAGCGTCAAACATCTGACTGAAAAAACATGACGGATGAATTTGTACAAGACATGCGTTTGATATTTCAGTGCCTCCTTAAGGTTTTTTTGTGTTTATTTTTTAATGATCAGTGAAAATTTTTTTTACTCGGGATTTATGAGCTCCAAAATTGATGCTAATTTGCGTATTTCCATGGTTTTGAATTTGCGGCTTAAAGAATGCCGTAACTGCGGTTTTTATTTTCTTTTTCAGATTTAATTTTGAAAATAGAGAAAAAGTATCTAGATTTAATTTGGGATGCTTATCAGTCGAAACTTTACTGAACATTTCCAAAAAAAGGAAAAAACCTACTTTTAATCACTTTTTAAACTTTAAACGTCGATATCTCAGGAATTCGTGGAGTAATTACCTTAGAAAATAAATTAAATTAACCGTGTCGAACCTCTATATTGCTGGAGGAACTATGTCCTAATGTCTCTTTTAGTTTCAGAGATACGGAGTTATATGGGTATCCAGTTTCGCGACTCTTAATCTATGTATCTCTAAAAGAAAAGAACCTCACAAACCATTTCCACGTCTCCATTGAGACATTACGGTTCCATGTAGGATCTATTTCCCAGAAAGGCGGCACTTCGGGACATTCGAAATGTTTCTGAAAATTTTGAAACTGGAGGGCCAATATCGCAAAAATTTCCCGACCAATGTTCCTGAAAAATACCTAAAATTAATCATTATAACGCACTTTATAAGCCTGTCAAACCGGATTGTAATATTTTTTTAAAGTGCTTTGACATTTCAGGGGACTCAAGCTGCGTTTCCAATCTTCCAGTTTCAAAGATTTTTTTGTTTTTTTTTTTTGACAGAGAGAGTTCTTATAAATTCGAAACATTTAAGGCATAATACAGCCCCATTTCACACATCAAAGGAAGTAATATTCCCGAAATGTTCTGCATTATTGCAGGACAGGGGTCCAAAGTCAGAAAACATCCATTTCGGGGTCCTCTAAATCGGCCATCGGTCAGCAGACGGGTCCTGTATGCTCTTGAGGATTCTCCCCATATAATGCCCAAATTGATTGCTCTACGCGTTACGACACAATCGCCTTCATACATTTATACATTATATACAACTGTGCACTTTTGTTCAGTTTAACGAGTTTTTCTCTATGTTTTACATCGAGTTTCCGCGTCTGGGGATCCATACTTAAGTTGATTGAATTTGATTTCAAATTTTTCCCTTTTCGAATAAAATATTAATTTGTTTATGGCATAATGCAAAGCTGTTTTCGTGCACAAAGGCAATTTCAGCTCGATCGTAATGAGAATTGCTTAATCACCCGGAGCAAGTTTCCGGAATCTACCGGAAGTTCGAAAATCAGTTATGATGGGGGAGTGATTTAAAGATATCTGAAAGTTGTTTATACAAGTTTCACTAGTCGCTTCCTGGTTAGGGTTATTACTGAAGGGGGATGTCATGATACTGCAGACTCACTTCCTGAATCAATGACTCGGAAAAATAACGAAAATATTGGAGGCGATATTATATTTGTGTTAGTTCTTGTCTCTTGTGTTGGGGGGCGAAGCTATGACGGTCCAGAGCAGTTAGAGTGTGGTGAGGCCTGCTTATTAAACTTGCAAGAAAATAGAGATGGCTCGTTTGACGATGGCGACTCAGCGGAATAAAAACCAATTTGGCGGAATGACCTTTTTGGCCGTTAGTCTCAATCAGGGCTTAGCCGTTCGGTGTCTTCGTACTAGAATGCCCAATGTAAAATAATGAGCGTAATTAATTCAATTAACCGTTAATTAATGGCTCCGTATTCGTGTATTTACACGGCACTCTGCTCGAAGTAATGGAGTTTTGAGCTGGCAATCAATATCTCAAAGCATCGAAGGGGACCGTCTTACTCTCGGCCGAGGGTCAGGGCGGCCGGACACTGTCCTAGCAAAATATTTATATAACTTCTGTGGCAGTAAAGCTCTCCACTGATAAAACATGTAAACACGATATAAATTCACGGTGGGCCTTGTTTCGTAAGCTGCGATTCATTATTCAAAGTGCGAACCTGGCAAACGCACCGGGACCCCATTCGACTCGCATCGTAACAGCCTGTCGGGCAAAACGCCATGTTTCCATCCTTATCAAAACATATAAAACCGTCAGGCAAGCTGCGAAAATGTTCATTTTTACTGTTTCTCATTATGCCACTCTATGAATAAATTCGCACTTTGGCGCGTAAGGCCGCTCGCTCGCGAGAATTACAGATAAGCTGTATGAATGCCCTGAATAACAAACTAGGCCATGTTCTTCCATTAAGAGCCCAGGTGAGCTATGTTTAAACGTAGAATTTCAGAAGAAAACCCGCCGAAGACTAATTTCAATTAGGAGCTCACACTCATATCCTTACTTTATACTCACACATGTTAAGCCTGTGGAGGCCTCCCTGAGTTAAGGGTGAGCTCGGCTCAATGGATGCCTTTTTTCTTGTTATCACTTTGACTCATAATTCAGAGCAAAATCTTGTTCTCGTTTAATTTATTCAACATTCAAATTTATTTGGTGAATATTTGTACTCAATTTTATTCGCATCTATGTGTGGGAATCAACTGCAAGCAACAGAATAACTACATGGCAGATTTGCTCGCAAATTCCAATTTAGTCATTTTTGCTGCCTATACGGGATGTCCTGAAAGTAATGGACAAAAAGTATCAGCAGATTCCTGTCATCACAATATTCAAATCCGACGCAATTGTTGTATTCCCAAAGTCAATATTAACAAAGATACGGGGTGTTAAAGTTTAAGTATTCTTTTTGACTTTATTTTATATCTTCACAGTCTTTCGGCCTGTGGTACCGAGATTGGTAATTTATATATTTTTTCCAATTGTCTACCTGCTACCAGCCACTGGACACTCCAATAGCTTCAAGCCGTATTATAGTTCCTATAAACTTTAAGATCAACAAACTGACTTATAAATATTCACAACGTAGTTAATGGGACTTTAAAGTACTTAACCCGAAAGCAAAACTGTTCGACACACTTTTAAATTTTCTCCCTCTCCCTCTTTTATTCTTTTACTTCATCCTCAAAGTTTTTTTGTTAATTGATTTTGTATTTGTAAGTTGCATTTTATGAAAAGCAATATTTTCAGAGTTATTGACGTAAATTGCAACTTTTCATATTGGACACCTTGTATCGTAATAAAAATATTAAAAAAATCAATTTTTTTAACATTCTCACTGTGTCGGGAGGGCTCTGAAGAAAAATCCCAATTGAATGTAAAATATGCGGATAATTTAGTATTTAATGTTTTCCAGGTATTCCGAAATAAAGTAGTAAGATAAATAAAAATTATATTTCTGAAATTCAGATGACAGTTTTTAAAATAAATGTAATACTTTCTGAACTACATGGTGTCTCTGAAAATAATGTCATAAATTCAACTTTATATTCTAGGTTTCAAAATATAACAAAAACTTCGTATAAACATATATTGAAATGCGCTTGTTTTTCGATATAGAAAGTATAAAATGTTGGTGTCTGAAGATGGTTTCTAGTAATATTTTCAAAACATTTGGAGATAAATAAATGAAATTTTGGACTGTATTATAACTTTTTGTGCTCTTTTTGAGTTTCTGTGAAGAAATTGTCACATTTTTGCAGAGACGGGTAATACAAAGGGGTCATGCTTATAAAGTACCTAAACTTTTTTGAACTTAACTTTATAGACAATTTTATAAGAAAAATATTAAACTTGTAAATGTTTATATATAAAAAAAGATATTTTAATTGAAAATCGAAATGTTCAAGAGTTGTCGAGAAAATTAAGGTTTAACAAATCGGTGTATTAAAAAATTGACATTCAATTTAAAACCAATTTGGCTTTGAAATTAATCAAAAAAATATTTTTTAAATTTTCGTATATGACAACATTTACTAATAAGGTGTTGTGGTTTTTCGTTGTCACCAGAACAGTGGTTAATCCAAATCATTGTTAAATCAAATAAATGAAACAGACTTTTATATCGATTGTTTA
The DNA here is from genome assembly GCF_040115645.1 of Euwallacea fornicatus. Classification (NCBI taxonomy): domain Eukaryota; kingdom Metazoa; phylum Arthropoda; class Insecta; order Coleoptera; family Curculionidae; genus Euwallacea; species Euwallacea fornicatus. The sequence continues at coordinate 1,369,925 of NC_089579.1, forward strand.
TTTAATAAAACATAATATCCACCGATTTATTAGAACTCAATATTCTTAAAAACTCATGTAACTTTCGATTTCAACAAGTCTACCTTCTTTATATAATGTAAGTACAAACTAACATCAGTAATGTATTTTTTTAAGTTCAAACGCTTTTAAAAAAATAAATCATTTGAGATTTGAGTCCATACAGGGAGACCGATAGTTTGAAGGAAAAAATAGGTTATAGGAAGATCCTAAAGCGAAGCCTATCATTCCCGTAGCAGAAGTTTCCCTTAAGGGATTATGTTAAATATTTGTGAGTACAGTACTATGTTTTGTTTAGGGCTAAATATTCACACTGTCTGAAATTGGTTGAAAATTTCAGTTAAATAATTTCATTAAAAGAAGAAATTACTATCACATTTAATTTAAATGCCTAAACAGGCCACAGGTAACCAGCTGTTCATGATTTGCAAAATACTTTCTTGTCTCACTGTTTAACGGGGACTCCTAACAGATTTAGTTTTAAATCACTATTGAACTAAAAACTCCATTCACACTAAAATTTATAATATTTTGCTATTTCATAATTGTTGGCGCGTCGTCGTGTCGTCACTCTGGCGGCCCTTAAACGTATTCCTTCGCGGGGGTTTGGGTGTCCCATCTTCATTACTAATGGACCGTGATAGAATACACATTCTATCACGCTCGACAGCTGATCACGATTTCGCACGCAGATCCGAAATTATTACAATCCTGTAGAGACGTGGACAGAATTATTTTCCTTGCTCTCTGCCCTGAGTTTGATTCTTCCCTTAACGTCAAGTTTTCGATGTTCGAATGCATCAGATAAGAAACTCTCACGTTAGTTCCGAAGCGTGGAATCGTTTGAAATAATCCAGAGTTCCAATTGGAACAGGTATCATATTAGACGTTTTCAATTCCCACCAATCAGCTCTCAGCCCGGAAACATCCAAATTTCATGTCACGTATCTACCCGGAGCGATATTACGTTCTGAAGAAAAATTAACATCAGCCATTTTATGACTGTTTAAAATTCAAATGCTAGGACCCACGAATGCGAGGTGGCAGGAAAGCTGGGGTTTCCGAATAATACAATTTGTTACGTCGAGCTTTGGCAATGGAAGAAAGCTCCTGATAATCGTCGATAATGGAAAGCAAAATTCGATAATGGATTCTGTTTACTTTCGGCATAATAATTAGTCCGACGTTTTGAATAAATGAAAAAATGTGAATTTCTCCTCAGCTAACAACCCTTTGTCTGAGACATTTCAAACAATAGCACCCGATTTCAAAAACGGGCTCCCCGGCGTAAACAAGATGGAAGCCGAGGATAATCGCTGTAGAGATATGCAAAGCTATCTCGTTATTATAATCCTTGATGAGCGTATTTCACAGAGGGTTGGAGATAGCGAGCGTAGGCCGCGTTATTTTCCATCCCCCCTCCATGAATAAACGGCCGTTATCAGCCCCGGGCGCAATCCAAGCGACGCGTGCCGGGAATTATGATTGTTATTACTCATGTTGACAACGACAATAAGGCCCCTGATAATGATAATAAATATTATTTTAATACCGTGTAACCTTGCGGCACAGGATGTTTTTAGAGGGATGAGCTGACAAGGTTTTAATGATCATCCCCTAACGGCGAAAGCATATTTCTCACCGAGTTGAGTGAAAGCACGTGGCTTTCATTAGAGATGATACCACTTCTGGATATTAAGTCTCAGAGACTTTCCATCTCGTGGGACAATTGTTACACACATATGTGAGCGAAAGAAAAGTACGGAAAAATCTGTTCGGGAAGTGTTTAATTCTTGATACTTCGTCATGATATATTTAATTGAACACCAGGTTAGATTAGGTGTCAGTTATGGTACCTATAACGCAACCCACAGGTGATTTATTTTAACGATGTTTCATTCGTATTCAACCCCATGAATGAAACAAAAAAAAAGGACATACCGATTTGAGGTACCAGACGTCTACCGATTGTTTCCCGAAGTCACCTAATGTGTGTAGGTACTTACTGATGACCTAGAAAGAACTGGACGTAGCAAACGATTGCCATTCCGCTAAAATTGGTCTCGTTTCGATGGCCACTAGGTCGCCATGTAATAGTGTCCTTGTAATTTTGTCACAGAGGCGGGTATCCAACATTTACTCTTCCCAATTTGTCGACGTGGACTATTGTTTCATTAACAAAAAAAAATGGTGGAGGGGAGTTACAACTGTAAAAAACAACAACACGTTCAGTTTTTTTGCGACATTTATACCTTTTTTTTTAATTAACTAGATCGTTTAATTCGTTTTTTTTGCTTTCTATAAAGTTGTATTCTTAATGTGTTTTTCCACCTTTCTTAATGAAGCACTTATCTAGTTTTCATTTTAATTTAATATATTTTTTGTAATGTAATATATTTTCCAAGACTCGGTTTTCCAAGTTATGAGCAACGCAATTTATGCACACCTGCTATCTCGATTTTTTTGTTGAAGAAGACATTTCTTTAACACTCCATGAAGCTCAATCTACGATTAAATTAAGATAACTCTACTAACGTTAGTTCAGGTTAGTTCAGGTTAGCCTGACCCTGAACAAACTTTTTTTATATAGAGTTCCGGAAATACTCCAGTTACATACGCCAGATCATTGTTTGTTTAGATCTTATTCGGTCTGTGAGTGTAGGGCCCCCTGATAGTCTAACTCTGAACACCCACTAAAACCTCTTTCCTCTCTTCACTCAGACACGGAGCATGAAAAAAATCTAAACTTTACACATTTAAAGCGTTTGCCTTAAAATGAATTCCTCTGTTAATTCACTTTTAAACGATATACAGGGTGGCGTATTTCACCTCCCGTCTTCTATAGCTTCGTTATCATTACAAGTGCGATTTTGATATTGTGTATATGTTACTCGTGTCTTAAGACGTACTTCAGGATAATATTGCTAATTATACAGGGTGCTCCAAAAAAGCATGACGATAACGAACAATATGTTCTTAATGGAATGCTTATATTTTGTTTCGCATTTAAGTGCTTTCTTTAGTTGCCTACATATTCCTCAAATTGTGTTGAAATCTGTTGGACATATACCGTGGTGGCCACATAAATAAAACCAGTTTTTAAAACGTACCAACCTTATTTAAAATCGGGAAAATAAAAACATTTCTCTATCACATTAGTTTTATATTAAAAAATATTTATTTTTATGAACATTTTTAACGTTTCCAATGAGGATTTTGGTCGACATGACGAACAAACAAAAGTAAATAATTTTTATATTAATATCTTTTCTGAAACTGGCGGATTTTGAGATAAGGTAGTGAACCATTTTAAGAGTACCACCCTGAAGACTCATACAGTGCAATATTCAGCTCACTTGAGTGTTCTTATAAGAAATCTGTTACTATTTAAAGTAACATTTTTTTTAGCAACAACAATATATTTACAGGAGAACTCAAGTGAGCTGAGCATAGCTTAAACCTTGTACAATCCTACCTAAATGAAGCTAGAACTGAAAAGAGTGATTTGAAAAATTTCCTTTAAAATTCTGTTTTTCATGCTCTAAACAACGCGCTTCATAAATTATTCTGCCATTGTGATTATCCTTTGCAAAAGAGACATGAATTCTTGTACTATATGAAACTCTAGCTATGCTTCTATCAGATTAGCTAATGAACCTTGAAGCACCCGTTACGCGCCTCGAAATAACCATGTCTTTTCTATGTAATCACAATCCAACGAGTAATTCGTTTTATTTTAAAGGTGCCTATTTTGAACAGAAAAAGACAAGATAATGTAGGTTTTTAATATCGGGTCCCCAGGCTCACCTTGGACATAAGAGATTAACATAAGAAGTCGGTTTTTATGTTCTGCGCCTGCGCGGTTTATTCAATTGAAAAACTTTTTCGTGGAGGTCATTGCACTCACGACCGGCCATTATTCCGCAATTTTTTCAATATTCGAATTAGAGCAATTTTAACTCAAAACGCCTTGAAATTTCAAAAATTTGAATGTCCCGTGTAGCCGTTCGACGCCAGGATTGGTCATATTACGGGTGGTCTCTTCGAGCAGTTGCTGTAAGGTTTTTGCAAACAATGTTAAAGTTTTTTGTTTTTGTTCGTTTACTTGTTTGGTTTAACTTTAATACGTAGATAGTTGATTAATTTATTTATTTTCACTTTTCATTTGTTGCGTTTGAATAAAAGGTTTAATAAAAAAAAGAGAAAATTAATTTGACATGGGATTTTTACGCTTATGTTGTTAAAGTTATGTAGTTTCTTTAATGCTGACCTTGACTCGGACCAATCGTGGCCTCGAACGGTTACACGGGACGTTCAAATGTTTTTAATTCGGAGGGGCTTTGAGGCAAACGGGCTGCAATTAGAAGGAAAGAAAATATTGCGGAATGATGGCCGATCTTGTTATAAACTTGTGATAAAAATACATAAAAGTTTTTCAATTTGATAATTCGTGCAGACGCAAAAAAAATAAAAACGGATTTTCCATGTTATTCTTCTATGTCCAGGGTGCGTTTGGACGCCCGGTAGGCAGGTGCACTTGCATTGTTATTCATATTAACGAAACCCCTTCTAACTCAGTAGCTATTGCAATGATGGTGTGAAAACATCAAATGTATGGTCTCGAAACTCGTTCCTGCAACAGCAATACGTTTTTTGTTCAGTGCTCAAATCAGAAACCTCTCCGGTTTCGTCGCCTTCCATTATCACGAAAGTGGGAAAAAAGCCACCCGCGAATCCAAAATTAAATTATGATAATTACCGGAAAGTCTACTCTTGTTTTGTAATTACAAACCGAAGAAAAATACGTGAAAATTTGCATTAACGACTTTCTCAAATGTCAATTTCCTACTTAAAATTTAAATGATTTCAAAAATTGTACGAGTGGAAGAGTCGATATTAAAACGTCTCCCATTTTCCAAAAGAAAATGTTTTCCTTGCTCCGCTTAGACGTCTTATGAAAAATACCCCTCGAATGAAAAGATGTCGTTTATTTCTTCTTGCATTTGCATATCTGGTTTCCATTTCAACGTATCGATTATCTTTTGGCGGAATATTCGTCTTACAGATATATGCGAAAACGCAGGGTAGGACTGAGGCAACTAAATCTATATTTAAATTTACGCATTTTTTCAAATTAACATTAAAAATTCTTCCCAGTCTCTGCGAGTAATTAGCACTCTTACACGTAGCATCGAGGCCTTTTTCTGCATCAATTCTAACCGTACTTAATGAAGATCAGATAGCAAAAAGCGCATATATTTCACGGAATATATCGAGACGATTTAAAAGCACTAGTTTCAAAGACATATCGGAATCTTCTGTAATAAATACAAACCCATAACGAAGATGACACTCTTTATTTGGCCGTCTATAAGGTAATTAACATTTCTATAAAATTCTAGATTGATGCTTTGCAATGCCTTATGTATATAAGTAATTGAGGTAACGTTAGTTTTATGTGTTGCGAGTACGCGATTCTTTGTCGGACACTTTAATGGGGCTCATTTTTTAAACTATACAGTTTTAATTGGATCAGTGCATGGTTTATTGGATTTCATTTTTACATGACGGGTCTCTTTTTATGGTTAAGTGCGTAATTAAACCCTGAGGGGTCGTAAATACCTTCAAATGGTATCGCGACACAGGTATTGCAAATTGTTTTCAATGCCCGCTTAGAGGGTCCCAGAAGTTCTACTTTCTGAGGTTCCAAGGTATTATTTTACGCTTGTTCAAATAAGAGCTTCCTAAGCTAGTGGCACGTCCATTTTCTAAATTCCTTAAATAAATTCCCTTAAAATAAAAGACCTGTAATAAATATTTTCTTTGTGGATACATCGTATCTCGAGAAAGGGACAATGGCTATTGATGGGGTTTGTCCATGCGGAAAAGTACAGAAATGAAAAAGAAGGGATATTGCCTGTTCTTGCTTGCGTTAGCCCTTAATACCTCTCTCATTTTTTTTCCAGTTTCCAGTAAGTAAAATAGCTGTTTTGACTTAAATAACCATTGTTCAATAAACGGCCCCCTTAGTTGCAACAGGTTAGATTCGAGGAGTGCTAGACAGACCCATACTCATTACCTACCAGCAAAAAGCACGCAAGCTTCGGGAAAAACCCGCAAAAACCGAACTGGATCTGGAAAATTAGGCCAATTAATCCAGGAAAACGGTCCTATGTTGTTGGATTTTTGCGTTTTTTTTCTTGCCTGAATAATTTCGAGGTTCAGTCAAGAGGGTAAAGGTGGATTAAGAAAGACAGTAGAGGATCGTCATGGTAATAGAAAAATGACACATTACGACAGGGGTCTTTTATGCGTTTTAAGGCACATTTATTAGTGGAAAGTGGGCCAAATTGAACTACTGCTATATCGCAAACTGCAGTTTTTTTATATGTTGGCAGCGCCATACGATTAGGAACCCCTTCATGTTGGTTAAACTGGCGCGATCGTGTGTTATTCACAAAACCCTAATTTTAACTATTCTCACGCAATTTTTAGAGTTTTGCCCTAAAGGCGTAGTAAAGTTAATGATAAGTTTCCAGTACATTCATTATCTATAAAATATATTGTAGCGATACAATTATCAACCTTTATAGGTTATGTTGTTTTTTTTTTAATTTTGTATTGTACAATTTGATATATCGGACCACAGATAGTTGGGTAAAATGTTCCGGTCCAATGTATCTGACGCAAATGGTTTTCTTTACAGATGAAGACAAATAAGTATTATAAATGGAAATCTGAGTATTTGCAAAATGCGATGCATGATTGTAAAAATTAAGGTATTTTAACAAAAAGGACCTAAAGTGGATCGGTTGCAGCGTATACGTGGCCTTGAATAGAATTGCGAAACCTATACCATCAATCTCAACATATGCGATATTTTTTTCTTTTATTTCACGACTTACATTTCCTATCATTAATACTTAACGATCTTGTATTGCTCTTCCAAGATATTTTTTCAGAAAACTTTTATTTTTTGTTCTTTTTCTTCGCTTACATCAATGTCCAATTTAACCACCCCATGTAGGTTAATTTAGAAAAATGTTTTCATCTCAAATTTTGATAAGAGAGTTTTCTGAGATGAGAAATATATAACAATTGTTTATGTGAATTTATCTTTAATGACTGTTAATAACTGTTGTGTAATTGAGTGTAAGGAATAATCTAGCCAGTTTTAAATGATTCCGAAAAAAAATAGATTTAACAAAAGTGGTCTAATATTCCCCGGACGTAGGCTTTCCCCTACGTCCGTACCCTTTCAAATCTTAAAATTTTCCCTTAGCTAATTTGTGGGACCTCCAATAGTTTATATTGTGATGGAACCCTAGTCATCATCAACAGAAGAATAACAAGGGGTCTCAGTCATTTTACCATACTGTTCAATTAGGTTAACATGGAAACAGGGCATCAAATATATCTGGAAAATCGCAGAAAAAAAGGAAAAATCACTAATTACAAAGAACCTATTGGAAACTCAAATATGGTTGGATTGAGGCTAGAACTAAGTGAATGTGAATCGGTTGATGTACATTTCCTCCCAAAAGAAGAGATCCACAAGACCAATCTTACCTTTTAAATTTAAGCCCTGGATTTGGATTAACTATATAGCACTGTCGAGTTTGACTGAATTATATTGAGGTTCTTTAGGCGTATATTTATAACGCTTTCCTTCTATCTTCGCAATTCCGAGAACACTCTGACTATAGTGAGGTTTTTAAGGATTTGCGTAGAGCTGTTGGAAATGTCAGAGTGAAAAAGTTCTGGATTGTTTAAAATTTGCCAAAAGCTCTGGGAACCACTAAAAAATTTTTGAGAGATTCGATGAATTATTGAAAATCGATTTAAAACTTTTAAAACTAATATTTTCCTTGAGGATAATATTTACAATCGCGAAAATTTATATTTCGCGTTATTTAGCGCTTGAGGAACAAAATCTCGACAAGAATATCAAAATATCCATTTTATTACTGATCGATTGTTGCGTTGAACGAATGACGCCAAACTGCTGTTTGCCATGCGGCAAAAACTGGTACAGCGCACGTGCGGAGGTGAAGTGCTACCTTCGGCTTGCAAATGCGTAAACACAACCGGGAAACTAACCAATGATCGCTCCTTATTTTAGCGTTTCTATAGAAAGTATGCTCTGGGTAAAGGTATCTATATGTTGATTGTTCAGCCCTTAACGAGTTAGAACTTCTCATGTCACAGTTCAATTTAATCCACTCTGCATATTCAGTAAACAACCTTCCTTGAAGCTTAAAATGCGATTTTCAAATGTCCCCAAAAGCCAAGTCCATTTAAATGATTTATACCCCATTTTCAAATCTATCCGACTCCACACACGACTATAGAAATAGGACAAGTGGAGGAACATCATATGGTAAATGTACACACAATACAGTCAGTTAGGGGAGCCTGAATATCATATTGAATAGCATTTGGGAATAGAATTGTCGCTATACAATTCAATTGTTCCTTGTTAACCCTACACCAACAACCCAAGTGAGTTGGTCGGTCCTCCCTGCAGCCCCATTTTTCCCTTATTTGCTTGGGCCACTGTGCTGAACGTAGAAACTATCCATATTCTCAGTTCATGCATATTTGATATATTTACGTGACAAATTAAGAGGGTGCGCTTCATAAGGCAAAATTGGGAACGATATTGTTTGACTTCCTCTTGAGCGATTGCAAAACGAAAAGGGTGGATCGTTGATTGTGCAGGAAGGGATTTTTGACTTTTGGCTTGAAATTTAAATCGCCATCGAACCCATAAGTTCGCCGTTCGATGCGACTCGGTTGGCAGGGAGATGGCCCTACAAATCTCGAAGGCACTACCATCCATCCTGCTAATTAAAACATATGTAATGGCAAAGTCTATTCTAGATTACGGCAGGACAACCTCATACATCTGTTTCAGTGCAAAGACACGGTCGCGTATTGATCTCGAGGTGATCTCTTGGGGCATCTAATTTGTTTTATGCTTTTCTCCGGTACGCACCTGCTTATTCGAGATAAATGGACAATAGGCCATTTTACGTGAAATAATCTCACATTTAATGTTTTCAATAAATTATAATCATGAATTTGGAAACAGCCTTGGTTTTTCTTTTCAGCGAAGATCACAATCTTCCGAGGCGAGGCGACTGTGCCATAAGCATTTTTCTTAAAATTCAAATTCATTATTATTAAAAAATACATATTAACCAACATTTATTTGACTATTTGCGCGTGGGAAAACGCACTTTACCACACGCAAATAGACACTGCGAAAAGTTGAGCTTTCGAGCGCTATTTTCTCGCAAAAGTGCCGTTGACAGTTACTCCTCCGCACTGGTTACCTCAATGGGACTGAGCCATCTGAGCATCAAAAAGAACATTTAAGGTAACAATGTTAAAATATTACAACTTTTGTGAAAAATTCTTGCCCCGTACCCTCTTCGCACTTGTTAGGAAAATAACTCAACAACACAATTTCCTAAAAATTAAACTTCAAAAATATCTGAATCTCTGTCACATCCAGTAAAAATTTCGTTACTTACGTAATCACGTGGTAAGGAATTTTGAAAATGCAAAAGGTACTTAGACTTACTAAAGACAATATCAATAATAGAACTTACTGCATTTAGATAATTTCGGGCAATTTTATAACACCGTAGCTGTCAATAATTCTTCGTTTTTTACAGGAGTTCTTAGTGTATTTGAAAGTCACTGTCTGCAAATTCCAAAACATAAAATATTTTTAGATGTTCAGCGGGGCAACGTTGTGCTCTTTCTGACGTGGAAGTTATGGCTGTCAACATTTGACGGTCATTTTTAGGAACAAGCGCGACGTTGCCAGTTAATAGTTATCGAAATCTTACAAACCCCAGACGTATTTTGTTGTACCTTTCGAATCTGAAATTGAAGCTGAGGTGCATAGTGTCGACGTCTAGCATAAAGAAGAAAATTGATATGCGGGTAAAACTCTTGAATTTACCTGATTCAGTAACATTGTGTTCTGATTTTGGCATAATTTTTCAGAAATTGCTTCAGCAATATGGACCCATCTTTGAAACTCCTGTGCTTCTTCACCTTCTTAAATATTGAAAAATCCTCGGCCTAACGATAATTTTATTGCACAAAAATGTTTTATTCCTCCTCTGAAATTCTTTAGACCGCCTAAGCTTTCCATTTTTATATCCGTAACAATAAATTTTTCAGTGTTTGCCGGGGAAACGCAAATCTCACAATTTTAATTTCAGGGGAGTTGCTTTTAACAAAATAGCTTTTAGGCCCCCGTAACTCTGCAGTTATTTTGGCCGTAAAAGAAAATGGTTAATTTATGCACTGGTTATTATCTTGGCAGTTTGCATAAAATTCTCTCCAAAAGGGATGCTTATATATCTTTTTGTTTTTTCCTTTTTTACATCCGCCTCGGTTTTGTTTTTCAAAGTAAATTAAACTTCGTTAATTAAGTTTTTAAACTAGGGGACACGTAGTGATCGTTTGAATTTTTGTTTAAGCGAAAACTGAAATAAACAAATCTACTCATCGTGCGTATGCCCTGCCTTCGCGGTCTAAAAAGGGCATATTAAATATTTAAATCGCTCTCCCCAATAACAAGAGAAAACTTTCCTCGGAAAATCATTTATCTTTGGTCGACTTATAAATGTATTTCCGTTGTAGATTTGAATATAAATGATTGAAGCAATTGTAAGAATTCACAAACCGACACTTTTCGAATTGCTTAATAATGCGCAGGTATATTGGGACCCTTTTCAATTCCCATTCAGTTTTGCCGGAAACAAATCACCGACAACGATTCGTACTTTGGAGAGCACAGCCCGTTCATGATTAATAGCCATAACTTAGCCCTTTTATATTGCTGTATTACTTTATTCAAACACCATTGTACAAGCGGGGAATGATTAATTTACACAAGCTTTTTAAAGTACATGGATTTCTCTAGAAGCCCTTATAGGGGTGTAATAAAGGCGAATCTCAAGATTCTGCAGATAAACTGCTCAAGAAACGCGTCGTATCGACAGAAGCATCAACAACAGCAGCGGGACGGCTGATGCCGCCGGTCGGCGGCGCTTGAGATTGCGTGATGGCCATCCTCCCCCGCAACCACCCTCGGCCACCTGCTGACCGGCCCTGCCCAGTGCCCGCCGTCTCCATGACGACCACCTCTCGTCATTAAACCATCGCCTTATCATAACCGCCGAGCCGACCCCGGCCATCTTTGGTCACCGCCACCGCCGCCACTTCGCGTTTGTCATCGGGGTCGGGGGCGGCTCGGCGGGGTGGTTGACTGTATTCGATATATGCGATTTCTATATCTAGCCACGGTGCAGTTTCCCCAATAAAGGACGGAAAGACTTGGGGAAGTTGGGATTTGTTCATAATTTTATTGGGGATGATACGTCGGTTTTGGTTGGATAAAGCTGCAGTAAGATAGCTGCAGCGAAGTTTTAACGTAGAGGATGATCTAACCATAATAAACCATAAGATGTAACCACAATGTGGCTATAACTAGAAAGATATTTTCCCAAGAAACGCCGCCGAAGGAATCTTGAAATGCAACAGAAGTCATCATTACACCATAAGTAATTCTTGGATAAATTATTGGGATGCATCGATAACATATCTTTTCCAGTAACTGCTTCAAAAATTTTGGAAAAAGAAATTTGTTTAGCTAAAAACACAAGGCGAGATCCGAGATCTTCTGGAGCAACCTAAATATCTATGAACATCTATGAAAAATCTCTACACTCCTTAACAAATTATTAGTAGTTTTACCCTCCTAATAGGTTTTAACTGAAAGTACTGGTCTTTCAGATCAATTCCCGATGCGTAGGTGCCCTTAACATTTAAATCATGTTTTCAACATCAGAAATTTGGTTCTTTGAGATCACTTCAAGTTACTAAATTAAGCAAAAATTCCCGTCTTCTGGATCAAACAAAGCTCTGTTTACCAAAGAAGGAAAGAAAAATTTTCATGTTTTTGTGCCATGTCTAAAAAAATGTTGTATAATTTTTCTTCTTGTTACTGCAACAAATGTTTCCATTGGACCTGGTAAACGTAAAAAAATGCACTGAAACTTGCTAAAACGTTTAAAATTTGCAGTTTGTTGCTGTTGCAATGAAAACGCTTAGTCATCTCGTTAGTACTCCTCCGTGTTTCGTTACTAAGTAATAATACACTAAATTTCTTTAGTGGATAGTTGCATGAATATAGTGTATTTCTCTACACAGATTAACGAAAAACGATACTGAAATATTGCTAACTTCAGTTACTTTGATGAAGGCAAGATGCTTTCTTGTATTGCTTCCGGTTTCCACAATTTTAATATAAATAACAACATACGCAACAAGAAGTTTCTTATTTTTACTCTGTAGATGGACACCAAAGCAACATCATGGTGGAAGACAGAATTTGTGAACATTTTAGGTAACAAATCTGTAACCTTCTTAGCCTCGAAGACCTGAATGGCTGCACACTAATTATCTAGACATTGTGACCCCATCCAACGCAACTGGATTGGTAAACTGACAATTTTACCTGGAAGATAATCCCCAGAGAAACATGAAACTGACCAATGTTCTCATTCTATGTCAACATTTCCATAGATAATATCATCTTGGTGAAATTAACAGAACTTTGGCACTAAAGGCAGCAAGATAATTTCCATAGATACGACGACATCAAAGCAGAGTATTGGGCAATTTCTCCATTTCGACAGAAGTTATCTTGCTAGCAAGTTACTAGAAGTTCAGCAAACCGGGCCAAATTCAAAACAAAGAAAATTACCGTAATAGTGAAAACAATACACTTCAGTGTATTACTGCCACGAGATTCTTGACATTATGGCGATCTCCGTTAGTAGTAAGAGTTGGTAGTACCAGTTAAGGTAGTACCAGCTAAGATAGTACCAGTTAAGATACTGCCATAAGCGCTAAATCACTGCTATTTTTTTTACATAGAACCAAATACCATACAAACCACAAACAATTAAATGATTAATATTATAACCTAGTTTTTAAACAGGGCAATTAAGTGGGCAGCTCTGACATGTCGCGCTTGAATTCCAAACTAGGTTCATTCGCAAAAAAACCCCAAATATAGAAAAATACTTTCTCGACCCAAATTATTGATAATAATCAACCCTTATCTTTTGCCAATATTCATCTGCCAGTGTAATGATGACCTCACGTGTAAAATTATTCATCTTTTTTTGATTGAGACTACGAGAATAGGTTTTATGCCACCGTTTAATCCTTCGTATATCATTTTTGCCAAGCAAAGAATTGTTGTGAAATAATACGGTCTAAATCACCCCAGAACGCTATTTTTTAACTTTCATCAATAGAGTTTTTCAAACGTCATTTTATGAAAACAGTCAAATGACCTTTGAATTGCATGCAACGATTGATACTTCACCAAGCAAATTGGACTACCTTTAACTGGAGCCTTAACTAGTTTAACTAAACCTAATTTGCCCTAAAACCGCTTTCTTTTGAGGGGGTAAATGTTCCAATAGGAGGATTGAGGATGGGAGTAAATTTTCCCATTTTAGGTTAATGTGTAATTTATATCAACCTTTTACACTCGTATTTATGTACTATATTTGAAAAGGCTTCAGTCAACTCGAACTTACTTTTCGTTTTCGATAAAAATGTAAATATTTTCGTTCAAAAATATAATAAATCAAATTGCTGATTTCGAAGGTAAAATTAAAAAATATTCATTCTTTTTTTTAATTTCGTCTCCTTGAACAGTGAAAATTTATTTTACAAGGTATTTTAAAACATGTATCCGCATACGCATTTCCATGGCTCATCGTACCAAAAACTTCCTATTAACATAGACCTGCAAACACAACACTTTCGAGAGACGAGGTATTAAAAACAAAGTTTTTTTCCAGTTTTTTTTACAATACATAGAACTAAGCATCTGTGCACATATTATGATTTATACCAGCTACGTTTGAGCGCTATCTTAGGTTTTTTATAGGACAGAGGCGGAAATTTTAAGATTAACGTGAGGTTTTTTGCTCATAATTTCTATGCTACTGGAACAATTACCATTTTGAACCACATTTTAAACCGCCAATGTTTTGTATACAAAAGAAACTACATTAAACGGTCATCGATGGATTTGCCGAATATGTAAGTCACAATAGTAACAAAAGACTCTAAAATGTAACAATAATGTAAATAAATATGCAATAATAGACAACAATTAGTGTTGTTACTGTTATTATTATCTTCGACAGAAACATACGAGTGGCAGGGCAAAAGGTAGGATGGCGATTATAGGGCTGTATATGAGTACAAAGGGTTGATACAGGGTGACACAACGAAAATTTTGCACTTCAACTTTCAGCATTTAACATGAAAATGTGTTAAAATACTCGGATCTGTCGATTTTTGATTCAAGAGGGGCAATTTCAATTTATTGTACTTTCAACCCTTCAACTTCAACCTCTGAATAAGGGTAGAAGTAACCCATAAAATTTCTAACGAAAAGGGATGTCGAGCGATAACTAATATTAAAGGTAGTTCTGCCCTGATTGTGGTATCCAAATTTGAAGCAAGTGCCTATATCCCCGTTAATATGACAGCCTGTCAAAATCCGCGGCGAAAAAAAATCTAATTAATAATAAATTTGTCACTACAGAAGAACTACAGACTTCCAAATGAGGATATTGAGATATCACTGAATCGTGTTGACAGAGGTGAGATTTACCTCTAATCGTCTATATCACCCAAATTACACTAGAAATGTAACGTAAAGTAAGACAATGCTTTGAACAAATAAATTTTATTGTACGGAGGAAAATAACGGTCATTTCTAGCATTTGATAAATTTGAAGAGTAAAACTCACCTCCGTCAACAGGATTCAGTGATAACTCACGATTAGAGGTCCTCCCACTCCCATTTTGAAGTCTGCAGCTCTCATTATGACGAATTAATAATAACTAAAACCTTTTTTTTCACAGACTTTAACAAGCTGCTATATAAACGAGGATAATGACAGTGACCTCAAACTTAGGGGTTATAATCAGGGGGCGGCCACCTTTCAAATGGGGCATCACTCGACATCCTTTTAGATTAGAAATATTTGTGGATAACTGTCACCCTTGTGCAGGAGTTGAAGGCGAAGGGTTGAAAGTACAATAAAAACATCCCCCACCAATCAAAAATCGACGGACCCTAGCGTTTTTACACATTTTCATTTTATCTACTCAAAGTCTAAACGGAAAGTCTGCATTGGGCCACCCTGTATCTATGCATTGAGACGAAGTTCGTTTGGTGAATGAGCTATTGAAAGCCAACGCTGGCTCACTGTGCAATATCTGTGATGCTGAAATGGTTCAGGAGTTCAAATTTAAGTTCCTGCAAAATATTTTTCCGAGCTGTTAAGCCCACAACAAAGATTTATTGGAGTACCGCTATACACGTCGCCTCCCAAAACTCCCAACTATTTCCAGCAAGTCACATTTTTCGAAAGTGGATAGGGAATCTGTGTAAGATTTTACCAAGACATTTTGTGGGAGTTTGGGTGGCGCGTATCCAATTATAACTTCTCGACGAATTTCTCATTTCGAGACAATTAAGCGGCATATTACAGGCAGCGAAGCGTCCTAGCAATACAGCAGACTCCGGCCAACTCGTCTCCACAAATTATACTTTGGGGAACATTAATTTTCATGATGGAACAACTTCTTCCCGACACTTTTATATATTTGCTGCTGCAGTTTCCTTCAAGCAACTCCCGAAGATTTATGACCTTTTATTTGCTTTCGGAGTTTTAATGGTATTTCGCTAATAGACAATTCATCCCTTTACTACCGTTTCACTCTGTCTTTTGTTGATAATACTAAATAAGGGGAAACAGAGACTAGGTGTGTGAGCGATACCAACATGGAAAGGAATTTATATTCCATTTCCCTTTTTCTATTAAAAAGAAGAGCACGATTTGGCGTTAGGAAAAGAGGATGGTGGCAGGCAGTAGCAGGAGAGGCAATAACATAAAACAGAGGCAATTCATTTCTGGAGCACGCACCCGGGATCTTATTATTATTCAATGATGTAGCAGCATCTCCACCGCACAGTTATGGCCCGCCCGAGCCCGGAAAACTCCACGTAGCGAACGATCATTTGATCCAGATATGCGCCTCTTTTATATAATGTATATTTTTCCACATATACCGCCTCTTTTCTCTGATAAGGGCTTTCCCTTCGAACGGCTTTTTTCTTTAAATGGCTTTTGTTGAGGTATCAAAATAAATAGGACTTTCGATTGGAAATCCTCGGGGGAGAGATCTGAATATGTATTTTGCGAGAAAGAACTTTTGATTGAATTTCTCGAATGGTTTATAAAAGAGAAGCTGGATTCGGTGCCACGTAGGCAGTGTAGAGGATTCGTCATTATTTTATTACTACGATCGACGAATACACTTACAGGGTGTTTCTTAATGAATGGTAAAAAGTCAAATGGGTGAACCGTGAGCTTCTGTTATGATAAAAGCTTCATATAAAGGTATGTTCTAAATTGCTTCCACTTTGATTTACAGGGTGTTGAAGTTCTATTTTTCTCGATTTTCATTAATTTATCTGTTATTTGTAAAGTTAATTAACTCAAAATGAATTTGGCATTAGTAACGAACTAAAATAAAAAAACAATACAGATCAAGAATATTAAAAAAAAACTATAGATGATTCACTGCCTATCAATAATGTCAAAGATGAGCAGCATCTATGCGATTGCTTCGCAAAAGAAGATGAAACAAAGAAATTTTAATTTACAAGCTGTACCTAACTGATTGTTTCAAAGTGTATTAAATCAATTTGTGCCGCATCAAACGTTATTATTTATCAATCAATTAGTCAAAATAGCTTAAGTCCAAAAAAATATGTTTTCTGTTATGTGTATCATAAAGATGTATGTTGATTATTCTTTTGTATACTTATTTGATTGGCAATAAATATGTTTTTACAATAAAATACATTTTTGCTTCTTTCTCAAAAGTAATATCAATGGAGTTAATACGTTCTGATCTGTTGCTCCTCAAATATTCCATGTATTTCTAATAGTTTGACGAGCATTTACAATATTTCGTCATTTCACTTCCTTTGCGTTTTATCATATTCTTAGGTCGATCTAAGCGAACATGGTTAGATATTTTTACAAATATTTCATAAGCTCTTGTTCCGAATGAAAGAAACTGAAGACGCAAAAAGGTGAATAAAAAACGTACATAAACATAAGAAATTAAACACTTTGTATCTTGGAAACGAAGCGATTTCGAATCTAACTTTATTAAATCTAAATTTGTTTTTATGATCTCTACGTCCCCTGAAAGCTTGTCGATATGTTTATGACACACCTTGTATACTTATTGCAATAATGCAGGAAGCTATTGAATAGTTGGAGAGATCAGATCGGGGCCCAGACCAAAAACGGCATAAACACGATTTCTTTTTAAGACTATTATACAAGGTGATTTATAATTTGATGATTTCCTTGTACGAGAAAATAAAGCTAAAACAGTTATTTTTATACCAAAAGAGTAAAGCTTCACCGTTACGCTTACAGCTAAAAATTGTGATCCAACCTATCCGAGGGCAATTATCTAACGAGATATGAGGGATGATCTGGCAGATAACGGCCGCCCTCCCCTTATATGCTCCAGATTATTGCAATTTTGTTTTAAAATTAAGAGATTTTTGAGAGAAATCTATGAATTTTCATTGTTTAGTTAAACAATGGCTTATTTAGATTCCAAGAGTTTCTATCAATATTCCAGAATCAGACAAATTAATAATACGCATTAGACCTAATTTATTTGTCCTCTTTCCAATCCTATTTGGAAAGTCGCATATGCAATATTGTCTTAAATTGGAGAAAAAGATTTAACTCCCTGTAACTTTTCCCATTCGATAAAAACAGTGGCGTATCTCTCCTTCCGACACTCTTACAAAATTTTTAAATTGAAAAATAAAAAATGTTTTCGAATTTGGTTAGTTTGTCAAATCCACATTGTTATATGTCAATAATATGACAAATATATTAGAAAAGTCTATGAATTTTTATGGTCTAAAAAAGCCAGTAACGTACATGGATTCTCAAAGACAGCTTTTTTTTATCTCCTTTTCAAACCCCTTTGCTATGCCCCTGTTTGAGAAACAATGGTAAATTCTGAATAATTTTGGAGAAAAATTACAATTTGACAGCTATAGACAACCATTTGTTTTTCCGATTTGTGTGTCATTCCTCATCATATGTGAAGGACAACCCGGAGGCAAAGTCAAAATGTATCCAAGTTCATAAGCGCGAAAATTTCACATGTAGTGCGGACTTCATAGGTCACACCGTATCAGAAAGGCTCTGAACAAACAACCGACGTGGACAGATAAGAGAAAATACGGTAATACATTTATTGGATCGCCATTAGAAACATTTGGCCATACGCACACATAGCGACTGGAAAATATGGATTAGACACAGCGTCCATCCACACAGCACTGGGTGATGCTTTTACGACCGCACATGGTTCCATAAATCCACCACCGCCCTCAAATATGAACACCCGTTTCGCGATTTTCGCCTTTTTGGCCCGTGCTGGGAAAATATGTCTCTGCTGGAAATAGTGCATAAACCTGTTTCCCATGGAACGAATGACTACGGTGCAAATTCAGATTCGGACCCTGTTATCACGTTCTCCCTTCTGCATCCAGGGGCCCGGTTATCATCATTGCCGTCACGGGCCTCGCTGATTGTGGCCACTGGAAATGCCGGACACGTCCCGGAGAACTTGGCTTCAGTACAGGCCAACTTTGTGAAGTCGAGTAATATCATAAGAGAATCGGGAGTGCCAGGCCGGGCTTTCATTTGTCTTCGTATTTCCTCTGTTCTGCCCGTTTTCGTCCGGAACTATCTGGAAATAAAATAATATCACTAGGAGGATGAATTCGCCCCCTAAGTTTATTTGCCCCCTTTCGCTCCCATCATCAAACAAAATATGCTCAAATTCACACCGCACGGCAAATACGCTCTAATTGCTCTTCACTTTTTTACTGAATCCGGCTATTTAACCAGCTGGTGGTATATCAAATTTTCATTTCCCATATGGTCGCACAGACACACGAACCTATTTCGCAGATCCGTGAACACAGCCGGAATCAGTTTTCTGTTTTGGTTTTCAATAAAAGCGGTGACACAATCCTAATGGAACAGATTACACGGTGTTGTAGAATCGTACAAATATTAATCCCCAAAGAAAAGAGGGGTAATAAGACCAGGGCTGGTTTCGGGGTGGGATCAGGTCAGTCGACTGTAAGAATGTCGCAGCCCTGAGGTCGTCTGATCGAAATGTAATGACGGCTGTTATCTGTCCGGGGATTATATGCTTCGGGACATTCCAATTTTAAAGGGATGAAAGTATTAAGTTGTTGTATAATTTCTGTCGCATTCCATATGGTAATTTTCGATGTTCAATAAACTTTATTGGGTCACCTTTAAAACAGTGCTACTAATTTGGTTGCGTGGATATTTCTCCAAGACCGCGTGATCCTCGAAGTTCACTCAATAGTTTTTGAGATTTTGGGGCTTGAACGTAAATGTTAATGGGACTCGTCTGGGACCTTCTAGGACAAGGGCAACAATGCAATCGTGCCTACAAAAAATTTCTGCAGGACCTTAAAGGAGAACGTTGTAGACATTAGGACCATTTAAAGATGGTTCGCAAAATTTCAAGCTGGGGATTTTAACCTCAGAGATCAAGAATCCTCAAGAAGATAAGTAAGATACAGAAGAAACCACAAGCACCTCACACCGGCAGACGCTTCGACTTTGTTGACGAAACTCTAAAGGCCATAATAATGGATTGCATACCATTTGTAACCAGCAGATAGAGAGAGAGAGAGAGAGAGAAAGAGAGAGCGGAAAAGATGGGGTACGACCATACCACAATGTGGTGGTACATAAAGACATGTTAGGGTGTGTGGAAAAATATTGGACGTTGAGTACAGCATGAATTGAGCGCAGCCAGCCTGGCAACCCGTTCCACTATACAGGGTGTCTGTTATGTTCTTGTACAAACTTTAAAGAATGAATCTTTGACTAATTTTAAGATGAAAAGTTCATATGAATACGAGTCCATATTAGCTTGGTTCTTGAGGTACAAAGCTCTAAATAAAACTTTCTAGGTCACCAGATTTGATTTCTTTGTCATCTTAAAATTAGTCAAAGATTCACTCTTTAAAGTTTGTTCAAGTACTTAATAAGCACCCTATATGTTCTGCATCGTTCGCACGGAACATGTTTGAATTTTTTTAGACCGGTTATTTACTAGAGACGAAAAATGAACTACATATGATAATCCACTTAGAAAAAAAGCTAAACGTTTTCCATATCTGAAGGCTCCAACAGTCCCTAAACCCAGTATACGCTCTATCTGCCTGAACAGAAAACGATCTCTACATTATGCTTTTGCCATCTGGTCAAAATGTTACCGCTGATGTTCAATGTGATTAATTACCCCCATTGGACTCAAAAATCAGGGAAACACGACCAGCATTGGCTATCGCAAAGGTGTTGTGTTTCAATGTGACAACGTCCGACCGCACAGCGCACTGAAGACCGGACAGGAACTAGACCAACTAAGCTGTAAAGTTCTTTCTCATCCGCCTTATTCTCCAGACCTGACCCCATCAGATTACCACTTGCTTTCGTCGAAATAAAATTTTCTAGGTGGGAAAAAAATTTATGCTGAAGATGATGTCAATAATGCATTGATGAAAGTCTTCAGAAAAAATGACTTTTTTTGCGGCCGAGATCGATAAGCTGCCCATTAAGTTCATGTGACTTATGATAATAATGGACAAATGTTGATATTTAATACTTTTTTTTAAGATAGAAAGTCCTATTTGGTTCAAAAATACGGCGGAAATTATGCAACAACCTAACAAAAACAAATTGTGGTTAAAAATTCATATATCGCCAGGATAATTTCGGACGCGTGCCGCAACTGATCGTGCATGATAAATGGAAAAACATATTGTTCTGGTTTATTGTGTAAGCACTTTAGGGGCGAATAGCGTGATAACTGTCAATAGTCGAGACGTCAAGGCCTCTTTTCCGATCACGCAACTCTAGTTTCGTTGATCGCTATTAATAAGTCAAGGAAGGAAGGGCTACCTATATGAGTACCATTCATATTTTATTGATATTGCGTGTTACATAATTGGCTTTATTACAATGCAGGGAAAAATGCTTGACTTTTTAATTTAGTGATTTACATGCCCCGTTTTCAAATCTGCAGAGTGAGCTTTTTTAAAATATAAATGCCAGTGTCTTAATAAAAAAAATTTCAAAACACTGTGATATTTACTCCTGTCAATCGCTGGAGCATGACAACGCGTTGACGTGTCATGATGAGTCGATGACAGTGAAAACAATCACTATTACAATTACTGCACAATAGACTTTTTTGAACTGTCATTCCTCAGCCATTTTCAGTATTTCAGATATTCACAAACTGCACATTTTGGTTCTGTCATTTTCTATTAAAAAAATTCCTACGTTCTAAAAATCATGACGATTTTGTGACCAAAACATTAGAGAAACTTTTCGTGCAAACCCGAAAAATGTCATTCTGAGCTAGTTTTAGCCGAGAATAGTATGGAATTCCGCCCTTCCGATAACCCTTAGTTGTACATAAAGCGTTATTTTCATCACAAATAGAAAAAGAAAAATCATTATTTACATCTGAATCCTTACTGAAGTGTTCTTTTCAACTGATCCTGTATACAGAGTGGGGTTTTTAAATGTATAAATTTCTAAAATTTTGCCGGCAATGGAAAAATCCAAAAACACGTCTTCCATGATACGATGGGGAAAGATGATTGAGGGTATGATAAACTTACTACCCTCTACCAAATGCAGCCCAGTCACCTCAAGTCATTCGTTTTAAATAGCACAAGGATGGTTACGATATACCGTTGGAAAGCATTTTCAATAATCTGTTCAATGGTAACAAAGTTTCTAGAATTCCACACTCAAATACCTAAAATGCAACATCCATCAGTAAGATACCTACGCGTCGAATTAAATGGTTTTCAGTTATTAATAATTAATAGAACTGTTATTCAGATTTATTATACACCCTGTATAATGGCAATTCCTCTGTGATATAATGTTTCATTTGACGTTCATTGGATGTTTTTAAATCCCTTCTAATTAAACATAAAGGAAAAAAAGTTTATATATACGAAATGCAAAATTTTTCTTTATTCCAAAAACTTCTGAAAGTCAAATGAGTGACGCCCCTGCCCTCCTATATCTTCTCAGAAAAGCACGATACATAGAATTACGCGCGAAAATGTAGCCATAAAGCTGGATACGGATCCCACCTTGCGTTTCCAACCCTCGCAATCCATGACTTATTTTACTATTATTATCTTATTCTGGCAATTCAAAAACCCTGGTTGAAACAATTTCTTTAAAATGCCGTTTTATTATCGAACGGTATGAAGGCGCGCAAGCGGGCCCAGGACGATATCAGTTTTTGAAAACAATTTCAAACGCAATTTATTCTCGCTAGAGGGGAAATTCATAAAAGTTTATTGGCTTAAACGTCCGCGAATCGAACTTTTCGCAAACGGTTTCAGAGTTTCATTCGGTTCTGTTTTATAGCGATAATAAAGGAACCTATTTATACGTGCGTTGACGGCATAAAAAAGCAATAATATACAGGGTGTTCATAACCGAACAACATTACCGAGAGTGGCGCCATCTCGCGGCAAATCAAGGAGCGAAAATTGCAAAGGGTTATATCCACGAGGAGAGTACCAAATAACGTCTTGCCGAGCTGTCTTTTCCCCATTTTAACCCAATATGGGCTATTAGAAATTCCCGGGTGGCAGCGTTCATAATTCGATTTTTGTCATTGTCGGCGACAGGGAGCGCCACTGCTGATTACATTTTCTGACAAATTGAGCTGCATTTGAGTCCCCCGGTGGATGGCGACACAGAGACGGAGGAAGATGGATGAGGTTAGTTATAAATGTGAAGCTTTTGCTCGATCTGCGAGAGATTCGTCGTTTTCTTTTCTACATAAAGTATTTCGAGACACATCCACTAAGGGCTTTTTGCGTCGCCTCTTATCAGAAATGTTGTAGCGGCTCAGTTCCATCATCTCGCCCCGGAAAGATCTGCCACCGTGTGGATCAACGTGATCGATGTAGAGTCATCTCGAGAGCCCACCTACCTCGAGAATACGAAAAATATGATTCGTCAAGCGAGAGTCTTAGGGAGACAAATCGCGCCCTAAGCTTACCAGCAAAAAACGAAACATTCCTTATATAAATTGCTGCACATTTGGTTTATCTCTGATTTAACAGTTTTATTATTGCCGAGGCTTTATTGGAAGATAAAACTTCGCCAAACTTGAAAAGAGGGGCCTTTTTGTTTTCACCATCTTCTTCGTTAAGATTCGGAATACCAATGAAATAATCGTTCCTGTTAACGCATTATGGGGTCTGTCGAGACGACCCCCCAACCCAAGAAAATGTCTTAAATTGACCTAAATATTTAGTGCCCAAAAAACTCGGACGATAGGTCCAATAACTAATGTTAACACTAATAGGTACTTTACGATCTTGTTAACACGAGTTGGTTGTATTCCCACATACTCCTTGGACATTTAACGCTCCCATATGCTTAGAGATTCCAAAAGAGTCTACTCTCTCATCTCTCTCAGTAACTATTAACATTGCCGACCAATTTTTCTTGCTTCCAACTTAGGAGATTTCGGTTCATTGTCTTTATCCGTGCTGTTGAACATTTCCAAAAAGTTAGTTAATCCGTGAGCCCGCGTATTTTGACGTCTTTGCTGTGGAAATGGTGCAGGATGGAAAATGGAACTTCATGGTAAAATTAATCACATTTTCAAGATATGGTCCGATGTCCTGGTTTTTCCGACGGGCTCAAGAAGTCGCTCTCATCGCGTTTCATCTATGCCACATCAAACCCTCTATATTGACTCGTACTCACACGAGTGTATCGAATAATTTAAAAAGTTGCCAAAATACCCAATCAAACTATCCAAAAACTCGCTGCTGTATTAACTATTCATGTAATCAATAAGGAAATACAAAATTTTGTTACACATGTTTTGAGGGGCGAGCGACGCGAAGTCCTGTAATATAACTCAAATTATACAGCATAACATTTCCTAACGAGTTTCATGAATGACTTTTTTTCAATTTTGTTGTACGATAAAGAAACCAGCAAAATAAGATAGAAATTTGGACGTTTCAAAGCTACATTTCGACAATTTTTTAAAACAGTCAATTTTCGGTCCTTGAGCTTACATGATGCTTAAATTCAGAAATTTGACCGAATTTTTAAATTCTGCATTATTTTTATAATTCCTAGCAACTCCTGGATTCCTCATAATTTTGATATGTTTTAATAGAATTCCTGCTGTTTTGACTTATTTAAAACTTCATGTGATCAATTGAAACGATTTATGTAAAATCACCATTTCGGCAGTTTCGGTTCGTTTAAAGACAAATTTCGGTATTCCAACTTATACGAGCCCCAGTCTAATCATCTGGTCCAATTAGTTGAATTGCATCACACATCCATAAACCTACAACATCCATTGCTGTCACTGATCTCATTTTTAATTCAGATATAAAGTTAAAGTTATTATATAACTAGTTATAAAATGAAACATATTTAGACACCTATTTGGATTACAAAAACTGTAACTTTGTTAAAATTAAAAAAGATAAGACTTCCCTTGAAAAAAATTACCACAGACTTTAGACAGGTTCACACTCCGAAGATTCACGTCTTGATAGGTGCAAATTATTTTCCAAATGTCAGAGAGATTTCGAATAGAATATAAAATGAGATGAAAAACTATACGCGAATGTGCGCAAGTCAAAATTACAAGTTCGGCTTTATCTTTTTTCTTTACCTCAATTCTAAAAGGTGAAAAAAGGGGCCAAAGAAAAGTTATTTGTTTTTTTTTCCTAAAATATTTAACCTGGATTAAAGCGAACTAAAACATTCACATCAAGAATATGCAGAAAAGATTAATTTAAGTGCCTTGAAAAGTGCCCGAAGAAACTGGGAAAAACATTTTCAACAACTGACTAGAATGAAAACCTTTTTGGAATTTAACGAAGCACTTTTGTTAATGATTTGTTCATGATTAAGAAGTATTATTTATGCCCAGTGTGAGGTCAACAAAAGAAACTAATATGCAAACATCGGGGCTTTGCTGTTTTGAGCAACCAACAATACAGTAATACCTGTAATTTGGATAACCCTCGCCAGCCTAATGAATGCTGTAGTGCAGACTTGAATTTTTTTCACAATTGGTTACATAAAACTGAATAGTGATGTAGACGCTCCATAATACAATTGTTTTTATTAGATACAGTTTTCTTCTGAAACTTAGGACAACACCCGACAGAGGTCGTTCAGATAATTCAAATATATCTCTCAATGTGGATCGTTATATTTTTAGTGTTATGTACCGAAATCGAAATTTCTGTATCCAACATATACACTTGTAAATCTCGCCATGTCGGTTGGAGCGTACAATATTGTTTCCAATAAACATCCCAGCATTACCACCTCGATATTTTATAAACGATGTTCGATTTCGTTTGGCGGGCTGAGGCAACGGCCATAAATTAGTCGATATCTAATAAAGTTGCAGGGATTTATCGTCCCCAAACTGAGATAAATCCGATCGAACCCCCTCTCTATGCAAATGTCGCTATTGTCGAATTTTGATGAACACCTTCACTGAAATTAAACTTTACCAGTTGCAGATAAAACCTACACTAATGGGGAATATGCCGATATTCAAAAGTTTGCACCCCCTGAAAAGACACCACCCCAGGGAGCATAATTCATGGCAGTCTGCCTATGTTATGCATAAGCGAAAGCGTGCTTAATGTGTCCTCTAATCGACTACTCGTTACTTAGGGTTACTTGATTCGCGCATTATGTAATTTAATTTGAAATTTACTTAATGGCTCAGAAGATTATTTTGACGATACCGGAACGTTTCAATTAAACTGGCTTATCCAGGGATTTGCAATAGCAACGCATTCGATTTGCATTTATAATACATTTCCAGATTATAAGAGATTCTTATATTAAAAAACGCTCATCCACTAAAATGGGAAAGATCTCTCTATTTACGCTGTCCTGCAAGGCATGATTTGTGTCTCTCTCGGACAACGGTCAGAGGGCGGGACCATCGTTCGCTTTGCAGAAATGGACTGTCCACTTTGTTGCTCCCTTACCGCACGTCCCCCCATAATTTGGAATATTGACGGTTATTCCGGGCTCTACCCGGAATTTATATGATGTTCGGTATTGGCGGATCCGGGCCGTATCCAATAACTCGGAGCGCCGCTGTCCTAGAAAAGAAACCGCATCCCATATAAAACATAAAACTGTTCAACTGAAAAGGGATGGCCAGGAGCCATTCTTAAACATTAGAAAGTTATATGATTTTATTTCCAAGTGAAATGGAACGGTAAAGGGAAAGCAGGTACAATACTCAGGGATCTGGAAATAACCAGTTAAAACCAGTCATAAACAATCAAAACTAATTGGTCAGACATCATGTTGTCCCAAAAATAAATGGTTATTCTCCAAAACTGTTATGGAAGAGATAGCTCCCTTCAGCTTACATTAGAGTCATTGAGATTAAACCGTGCTTGCTGTCTGCTGCTGCTAAAAGCTTCGGGGCTTTCCCAAAATGGTTGCAAATTCCAAATTAGTTGTCAAAGTCTCGAGAATTTCTTCGACTACACAAATTAAAACGTGTCTTTAAAGTTTAGACTCGTCTCAAGGTTAGTTCAGGTTAATGTTCCTGTCATTTTGAGTAATTTTCCCAAAGAGTCAAATCCACATTTGTTCCTGTATTTCCATATTTCAAAATTTTAAAGGTGCAAATTTCAAAATTCGGCGAAACTTTTTGCCCTTCGAAAAAATAGATTAAATTTAAAATTGAGAGAAATTTTATTTATTGATTCTGTAATCTCTCTCGAATTACTGAAAAACCACGATTTGTCCACTTGCAGAAATCAATGTTTGTCTTTAATTTTTTTTCAACTCGAAGGAACTTCGCGAACTCCTGTAATCGAGATCTGTGACTTGGCAAGCACAAAATGTACAAAAACTTAATATATGAATCGGCGACCAGTTTATCAGCTCATTTTTCATAGAGAGGAACTCAAACAACGCATGATACTTGCAAATTATTGCAAAATGAAATAGTTTCAGTGGTGGCCACAATTTTTTCTGAAGAAAATGAGGAACAAGTAACCAATATTAGTTGTGACCAACATAAAGCCCCCCCCCCCCCCCCCAAATTGTACTATGGCTGTGAAAGAATATCTTGGTGAGACTTCTCCTAAGCGATGAACTGGTAGAAGATGCCCAACAGAATGAACCCCACGATCTCAGATTTTACGCTCATCAATTTTTTGTGGGGCACTTCGAAGGTTGCGTTTGTAAAAACAGATCACAAAAAATAGACGATTTACGTTTAAAAGAGTTCGAAGAACGACTGAGTCGTTGCCACATTGCTAGTGGAGCCTAATTTGAGCATTTATTGCAGATATTTCAATATTGTTTAATGTAATAGTGATTTACTTTATGTTGGGCTTAATAATATTACTTTTAACAAAATTCTAGATCCAATTGTAGTTACGAGTATACCGTTGTATCCCCTATTGACTTACCTTTCATTTGATATACTACAATAAGTACCTTTCTATTTGAAAATAAAAAGTTAGTAGGGGTAGCTAAATAAGAGCGAAAATTTTTAACATCGAAGAGAAAGTATTAAATACCGTTTTTAGATTAAATTACACATGTTTAAACGTCTTAAAATTAGATTTATGTGAGTTATAAACGTGTTGCAATACTTCTTACAAGCACTGCATTTGAAACGAGAATCACCCAAAACTGTGCTCAACACCTGGAGACATTCGTTGAACTTTCCAAATCTCAATTTATCCCAACCCGAAAATATATTATTTACTTTTGGGATATTTCTAAAATTTCGAAAAATACGTTTCTCGAACTAGGACTCGGTGCTTTTCATAAATTAATTTTTACCTAGAGGATTTTAACCCCTATATCCT
Source organism: Euwallacea fornicatus (assembly GCF_040115645.1). NCBI lineage: Eukaryota > Metazoa > Arthropoda > Insecta > Coleoptera > Curculionidae > Euwallacea > Euwallacea fornicatus. The sequence goes on from NC_089579.1 coordinate 1,398,120, forward strand.
TAACTTTCCAACCTGGCTATACATTATCGAATGTATGCGATAAATCCCTTCTTTGAAAAATCAATGGTAACTGTAATTGTTTTAATTGGAATCCCGGAACTATTACCATCCCCCTTCATAATAGAGGATATCAGGGGTGAGGTCCCTCATCCCTGCACCGTCATTTGACCTTCTGTCACTTTAGCTGGCCTGTCACGCGCAAAATTGATATAATGCCTAATTCATGTCTTTTGCTCCGGATTAAGATTTACATTAATCGGGGAAGATGGCAAAATAAATAAGGGTTGCTAATTATAAAGGACAGCCTGATGATTTTTTAATATTCCTGTAAAGGGGCGACGAACTCTTGAGGCTAAAACTATTTTTTAATTGTGACAAAAAACTGATGATTTTATGACTTTTGTTTTGGTTGGCCCATCGCCCAAACGGAATTTTTCACGGTTTCTAAAATAAAAATCTAAAGTGTTGGCGTTTTATGGCGTATGTGATGCCTGAACCTTATGACATCACCCCCTATGGCATCATTAATGACATACAGTGTGCTATAATAGTACGTCAGGTTTCCTTAACTTTTATACCAATAAAGTTATCAATTTGCTTCTTCCGCAAAATAAAACAATCCACAAAAGCGTATTTCCAGAAATTATTTTTTAATACATGGGGTGCCAGCAAAAAGTGTGACGTTGCATTAAATAACGAAGTTGTATATCGTCGCGTTTTTTTGGAGTCACTTAGTACACTAGAAAATAATTTTTGAAAATACACCTGTATGTGCTATGTCATTTCGCAAAAAAAAACTGGTATACTTTATTGGTATAGAAAATAATGAAGCCTGGCGCACTATTGCCGGACCCTGTAAAAGGAGTGGATTTATCCTCCTTTGTCCACTTCTCTGGACAAATTTAGACTGTATTAAAATAAGATTAAAAAAAAAAAACTTTCATATTAACAACAAACTTCCAACAAAAGGTTATAAAACTAAGAGAAATCTACGCCCCTTTGATCATTATTTACAGAAATAAAAATCCGGTTACGATAAGAAGGGAGCGAAAGAAAGAGACGAAACTACGAGGAAAAGTTTTGTTTCAGTTATTTGTTCTTTTATCAAGAAAGTAGAGTTAGAAGGGCCTCGGGCGCGGCCATCAAAGTTTGATAAGTTTTGCTGAAGGAATGAAGCGCTTCGGGCTCCGATGGACAGCGGTCATTTTTCTCTCGTTTTCAATCTACGCAGCTCTTGTTTCCTTTGTTTCCTCAAGGAATTACGACCGACGATAGACCAGCCGAAAACTGATGGACTGCATGTACGTTCTGGACTCCGAATCCGGTTTTTGCAAGCGCGTGATATATGCCGTCTATTCATTTTCTCGGGAATGGGCGATGCTTTATTGATTGGAAATGGTTTTATAATAAATAAAACAATTAACTATTAACACCGGACCTTAAATCCTCGACAAAATAATTTAATTCCGCCTTTCTATTTAGCAATAAAGAGTTACGAAAAGTGTAAGAAAGATTAATGAAGATAATTTCCCGGGTAGCAACGTCCCTGATATTAAAATTTAGGGAGGTAATAAACTGAGGCAAATAAATCAGCTTATATATCTGGTTCGATACCGTCTGGAAGTCTTAAAGCTAATTAATTCAGCTTTAATACTCAAATAATAGCGATAAAGTTAAATATTCACCAGAGACTGACGGATTATTGCATTATTCTCTCGGAGAGTTAAACTTACAGATACTTCTTTGACGATTTTGTTAACAGCAAGCAATTGTCGATAATAACTCTGGTGAATATAATAAAATGACACAAATCTGCTGAAAATGAGCCCCCCTCTAAATGAATCCAATAAAAATTCAGATCCAATCATGCTCTTAATTTGTTAAAATTTTTAATATAGTTAGGAACTAATATTGTCATATTGATAAATGTACAGGGTGTTCTTTAATGTTGTGCTAACATTTCAGGGTGTCATTCCTCATGTCATTTTATGTAGAAATGTTCATACGGACATACATCTATAACGGCCCAATTTTTAGCTACAGAATTTTAAAAGTTTTGTTTTCGAATCACGATTTTAAAATTTCTCAGAAAATACTTTAGATATTGCTTTCAATTTTGATGTAAAGAAAGTAATTTTACTGCTCAACCAGTGGCGTCCCTGCATACGTGTCCTTCGATATTATTTACGACAAACGCCACTAACATTTTTTGGCGGGAATATTTTTTTGATTAGACTGACCAATTCTACACGAAAACAGGTCTCTTTTTCTTTTCTCATTGGAGAAGCCGTTTTTTACCAAATCAACAAATTTCTTCTTAAAAAATGTGTTAATTTAAAAGTTCATCGACTTATTATTTTGCCTTAATTATCATATTATATTTTATAATGCATTATAAAAGAGTTTGTTTATACAGAATTGACTAGCCTAATAAAAAAAAATATGACAACAAAGAATTGTCAGTATCGCACCACTTTTTTCTTAAATAATATCGAAAGACATCTGTGAAGACACCACCGATTAAGTCATAGAATTATTTTTCTTATTACTATACGAGATTTTATGTCCTATTAAGATCCATTAAATTTGAAAGCAACATGAAAAAAAATTTCTACAAAATTTAAAAATAACAATTTGGAAAAAAAAAATTCAACACCCTATAGTTACAAATTTGGGCTTTTGCAGATATACATATATTCATATGAACTTTTCTTCATAAAATGATCTGAGGAATCAGGTCCTGAAACACTAGCACGGAGCTAAGGCGTGCTAATATTTCAAGGCGTGATTCTTGGGCGGTGATTCAGGGCGTGCCCTGTATAATACTGAAGATTCTACAGGATGTTTCTTAATGGACGGTAAGAACTAAAATGGGTAAATCATAAGCATATTTTCAGATAAATACTTCATATACAGGCATGTCATAAATCGTTTCCATTTTGATTTAGAGGGTGTTGAACTTTCATTTTTTTTCGATTTTCATTAATTTCTATGTTATTTGGAAAGATAATTAACTCAATATTGATAGTAACTATCATTTTAATATTACGAATAAATCGAAATAATAATTATTTAAAACACTCAACGATATGTTATTTTTTTCGTGATCGTTCTCAATATTTTAACTTTTTTATATTAGGAATAATAGCTAAAGGTAGATTTGTAAAAATATCTAAACATATTCGCCTCAATTGACCTAAGGATATGATAAAGCGACAAGATAGTGAATGCTGCAATTAAGAGGAGATCTTCAATCTTAGCCTTCTTGGTCACCCAACCTAAATAGTTTAGATGTTTTAAACGATGACATTTAAAAATTTTAGTATATTCTACGCCAGTGAACACCGCAGAAAAAGATAAGAAATAGAATTGTAAATGGTTATGAAACTATTAGAAACCCATTGGAATTTTTTATAGTCTGGCAATCCATGAGGAGAAAGGGAGAATCTTGCATTTTGGTAGGAGCATATTTTTAGTAATTATTTTGAATACAATTCAAATTAGTAATTTTCATTTTAGCAAATATCTCTCAAACTATTTTTCTAATATAAAACAACTAAAGAGGCGAAAAAGTTAATAAAAGGCGTAAGAGACGAAATGAAATTAATAAATAAAATCTAAAAATATCATAAAAAGAATTCTACTATAAAATATTGAAAGTAACCACGAAACAAGTAACGCCTTGTAAAGTATTTTAAATAATTGTTATTTCAGTTTGTTACTAATGTCAAATTGATTTTGAGTTAATTATCTTTACCAATAACAGAGAAATTAATAAATATCAAAAAGAAATTAAATTTCAACACCCTTTAAATCAAAATGGAAGCAATTTAGGACAAGCCTTTATATGAAGCATTTATCTTGAAATAAGCTCCTGATTAACCCATTTCACGTTTTACCATCCATTAAAAAACTTTTTGTATATGAACATAGGAGAATAACAAAGATTCTCTTGAATAGATCACAATACCGGTGAACTATGAAGAATTCTTTATAATTCAAAAATTTCTTTTGACGTACTTCAAGTTTTTAAAATAAGGTAAAATATCTGGAATTACTGGAAAAGTTGCAGAAATGAAGAAGATTTGCGTCTCTTTTAGGGTTCAGTTGTATCTTTCCTGTTAACGATTAGGATCATAGGAAAGAAAGTATCTGGAACTACTGGAAAGCTGAGACCCTAAGAAAACTTCGGTCTGCTTGAGAATTAAATGATTTCTTTTTTGTTAGCGAACGTCAATTTCAGATAATGAAGTAAAAAAATCATTAGAGTGCTGAAAAGGTTAAAGAAATGAAGAAAATTTTCGTCTCTTTTGGGAATCAATTGTATCTTTAATGTTCTGGAGCAGAATAAGAAAATTGAGAACAATATTTACAAACAAAATTACTTGGTAACACCGGAAAATTGAATGAAATTGAGGAAATTGAGGAAACTTCTATCTAATTTAGAATTCAATTATTTCTCTCCTCTTTTAGCAAAAAAGCCAGAGCTTCGTGAGGCAACGAGACTAGTCTCAGTCTCATATGAGGCCTATACCAAGACTGAAACTTAAATTTCTACTTTGAACCGGGGTCCGAGATGTTTTAGATCTGTATCTAGGGTATGAGTCCACAATCATAAATCGAAAGCTTCAGAAAGCTGGATCTCGAACAGAAAATATTTTTCAGGCAAGGTATCTTACTAATTCATATAAACTTGCCCAGAATACATTTTTGTTTAACCTCTTAGCGTGATGTAGATATGAAAAGATTAATTCGCACTTATCGATCAAGTCTGTGATGTTAGACGAAATTGACTTCTATGCCTCACATTTGATCGAGATCGAGACCAAGATCTAAAGTCAATTTTTGTCTCTACGAGACCAAGACTACGATCGAAAATTGATTGCAGATTAAAAAAATCGAAACCACAGAAATCTCGGTCTCAGTCTCTCTCTCATGAAGTCATAAATCATGCAGTTAAATGTCTGGAATAATTGAAGGAAATGGGATATTATCCCTTCGATGTGTGGAAAAACTTTTATAAAGTAAACAAATTATCAGGAATTATTCGAAAACTGATAGAAACTAAGAAAACTTGTAATTAACACGATAAGACGATTGAAGCTTGCACGCACTGGAAGCAAATACTAGATGAAACTGGTTTTCAAGGATTACTGGGATCGTTCGAAAAAATATTGCAGTCGTACTGTTCAGTAAATAGGGCTCGATTGGCCCACTATGATTGAAACAGTTATTCGGAATGAACGTTCCAAAAAATATAGAAATTTACGATGGAACTTCTTCAGTCGCCATTGGAAAATAATCAGATTTAGTATACGGTTGGTACACAGGTATCGACAGTTCAAGTGGGAACATGGAAATTGCTCAACTGAGAGAAACACCTCATAAGATTTAATGTGTCTCCGACAAAGACCAACGGAGTGAGTTGAGAGGCTAGAATATGAAATGGGCGGATTCAGTCCAGTATTACCAGATCCTTCACCATTTCAAAATTTTTACTGATATAAATTTTAATTATGGACAAATTATTTTCTTTTTTCATTTCCAGTCCTGCTGATATTTTTAAAATTTTTAATCGTCGTGAAGGCAACGAAATCCATACTAATCTTAACATTGAAGTGGAGACGCCAACCCAACTGACTCCGCCCACTTCGTTGTTGGTCTTTGTTGGGGGTATATTAAAACTTATGCGGTCCTTATTCCACTTGAACAGTTCTTATGTTCCCACTTAAACTGATGATACTTATATAAAACACAGTCATCGCGAACCGGGATATACAGAACTCGCCACGGAAGATACGGATTCTTTCGTTTGGGTCTAAAAGGTCTTTCAGGACGAGGTTTTCACTATACTTGAGATGACCATTCGAGATGAAGTCAGACAAGAGACGCAGCTAAAAATTTACAGCTACTCCGATACACAAATAGTTTTTCTTGCTGTTTGTAAAAGAATGAAGATGGCAGACACAAAAAGAGACCCTAGGATGAACCCTGGCTCATAAGAGGTACTTTGGTAATACAAGTTACTTTAGGTTGGGTACTGATGGGAGTTCTCACGGGTCATTGCAGACTGAACAAACATATTCATCTCCTCTAGTAATGAAGGACAGTTTGCTTTGTACACAGTGCGGTGAAGAGAGGATTCCTGATACCACTTTTCATATGAGTCTATTATATATGTAATTGGCAGGCATGTTTCACACATAGAGTTTCAGGAGCCGGCTTTTCCTCCGAGAGAAATTTCCGACTTTTTAATGAAATGGAATCCCCTTCTTCAGAAAGAGGACGGATCGTTTTACGAAGAATCGAGGGAGCCATATGAAACTTAGAGATTGGATAGTGAAAATGGCCTCTAAGGACTTAGTGGTAGAGTTTTGATAACACCCCTTTTCTTCTATTACTACCACTACTAAAGGAAATTTAGAATTACATAAAGAAATGTATCTGGAATTACAGAAAAATTGAGAGAAACGAATGAAATTTCCGTCCATTTTATAATTCAACCAATTCATTCTTTTTCACGAACTTTAATGTTTGATAGTCAACCAGATAAAATGTCTAGAATTACTGGAAATGGTACAGGAATTAAGAATGTTGTCGTCTATTTTAAAACGACCTTTAAAATTATGGATATTTTTCGCAGTTTAGGATTTAACTATTATTCATTCTTGAGCAGGAAGTTCAGAAAATGAAGCCCTTGATCTCTTTTGCAGATTAAATTATATTATTGACGTTATAAAAGATACAGAAATTAAAAGACATAAATACAAAAATATAAGTAATTATCTTATAGAAAACTGGCATAAAGAAAGAAAACTTCACTCTATTTTAAAGTTACATTTCTCTTGTTTTTTCGTGGTGCTACGTGTTAATGACTGATCACTCTGGCTAACTAAGCTTAAACTAAGCTAAACTAAAAAAAATTGATCTCGTTTTTTTCCCTCATAGATATGTATATATACATATCTGTTAGACCTTCAGTCTAATAAATTTTTTTTATATTTTTCTACTCCTTTATAAGACAAAGTTGACAAACATTATCAAAAACGACGGCGCACTTCTATATTTTTCGACAATAACTGATGCCGCAACTTAATCGGCCTTCGTATTTATAATACGTGCACGCTCATGCGTGCTATTGATAGGAGAAGCTTCAATATATACGATTCCAATCTGGATGTGGGGCCGTAACTTTACCTTTTTGATTCAAGTCATTGTTGTGCTTGAAAGCCTGTAGGTCTTTATGGTTAGTGTGGAATAGTACCGTTTTGATTGGTGTAAGATGTCCACCCCGCTACAGCAAATATAATGGCCTCTTGGGAATGTACATTCTAGCACTGCTGATTTGTCCCTTTGCCCAAAACTGTAATTTATTTTATGCTCCATAGACCCAACATTTATGTTCTGTTTTGTAGGACCGATACACACAGAACAGCAACTATACGACACTGTTTAAACTCTTGGTGCTGGCAAAGCATTTCGTTTATCCTTGGACGACATGAGACTCTGACAAACGTTCGCAGTGGGTTTGAAAATGGTTTCGATGTCCTGCTTTTCTGATGTCCTGTAGATGGTGTCTGTGACCAAACCCAATTTTTTTTTCGACTAAGATCGTCACTACCTCTTAAGAGAATTTTTATATTGAACTGCTATATCTATTTCAATTAAAAGCCCTTGCTAAATGTTTAAGTTACCTTTCCAGCGCAGATGGTTCACAAATCCTTTTGGTTTGTTTAGATAGAATTTTCTCTGACTCTGTTTTTGGCTGGGATGAGGGTTTAAAAGTTCCCTCCATTGTTGGGGTATCAGTCGGTGTGTAAAACGGATTTCTGTACCTTGAATGAGTCACTTGGATTTCTATGGATACCAGGGCATTCAAAAATGACAGCTGTCCTTTCTTTTCCGTTCCAATCGTGAACTGAATTTTTGAATTTTTTGAACCAGGAAATCTTGAAGCCCGTCCTCGCCACAGTTCCACACAACAATAATATGGAAACACTGGAAATCCGACAGCAATTGTGAAAATTACGTCCATTTTAGAATTCCGGCATTTTTTCCGAAACTTAATGGTTTGATATTGCAGGGAAAAAAATTCCTGTATTTGACGATGGAAACAAAGGGAATTTGGCCCATTTTAGACTTCGGTCATATTTCGAAGGGGGAAGAATTACAGAAAAAGTTATTTATTTAATTTTGAATCTCAGTATCTCTTCTTATAGAAAGCATCGCATCACCTATAATGGAATTGCAATTGAATGTGGTCGACAAAAGAAGAAAATTGCCCCTGCTTGGGTCGTATTTTTCTAATCAGTGAAAACTCGACCACGAGATATATCTCATTTAATTAAATTTTTAAGCTTTATTGATACCGAAAAACGTATTGCGAAATCACCATTGCAAAATGAATTAGCTCATTCATAAAATTATCGCGATTCGTGACTATAATCGTGGCATTTTAATTTTTGAATAACGGCCTTCCGAATGAATTGATAAAATCACATTTCCATGGCGGCGAAATTAAATTGGAAAAGTTTACCACGCTTACAGGTAGATAGGAACAGCTCTAAATAAAAGGGCTTATCCGATCCATGCACGGTGCAGGTGCAGTTACGCTATGAAATGTTTATGTTTTTTTGTTTTTGGATTTGATTGCTCCAGGGTTAATTGGATAAGTTACCGCTTAGCTAAAACACTCATCAACGTTACACTAAATTCACCCGCTTAAAAGAATTTCTCTTAATCTAGTGAAAATAAAATATAGCCGAATAATAAACAAAGAGCAGAAAATGGAAGCGGTCATATAAGGCAATCTTTTACTGGGCACTCTAATATATAAAACAGTACACGGTCCATTGTTTCAGCCCCTATACACGTCTAAAACTGACATTTATATAGAAACCATTAATTTGGCCCGGATCTCCTGGTTAGGGCACGAATATGGCTGTACTGGTCGAGGATAAATTGCGAAGCATAACTGGAGAAAATTAATCAATGGTCACCTCGACGTAATTTCTGGCATGGCGGGGTTGCAACGGCACTAAACCACCCCGCTCGGACGACTTATATTGCGGCTATTAATTTGCCGGATACGAGAGAACCCTCGGTCTCTGATTCACTACTCATATCTCTTTACTAAGTGGACTTTAAATCGTCTCCTCGTATAAGTTTTCACGTTTTACCGGTTTTGACATACGTTGCCATATTAGAAGTGCCCCCATAAATATTCTGAAAGGATCTCAGAAGTTTCACGCCTCTAAAAGTTAAAATATCAAAGTTTTTTTTTTCAATTTGACAACATTTCACTTGAAAATCGGCAGAGTTCACCGACGGATTGTTGCATTACTAGGGTTTACAGAGAATGTAGGACAAAGTAACCATAGGGGCTCCGACTGCAGGTCAGAAGGTCCATGGCAGGAAACGCAAAAAATCATTTATTGTTAAATTGAACCTATTTTAGTTAAAAAATGGCAAGACATTTCTTAGTGCTCAAATTTCAAAAGAAAAAGAAAATTTGAAAAAAACCGTTTCTCTAATCAATTCGGACACCTTTCGCTTAAAAAATCACACAGTTCAATGAACGATTATTACGACAGTCAAATTTACAGGACATGTAAAGCAAAGTATGGTCAGTCGTTTTCAGAACACATAATACAGATTCTAACCAAATATCAGAAGTTATGTGGCTCCAAAAACAGGAAGAAACAAATATTCATCTTCTAATACAGCTGACTTTGAACCTAAACCCTGGTGATTGTGACGCATCAATTTTATCCATTTTATGGAAATAAAACTTTCAATAATGTTTAAAAAAGTGTATAATATTTTTGAACAACAAACCCTAATTTTGCTCCAGCCATTTTGTCAACAATCTCTTCACAAGCGAATTTCAAGACCCCATATGTTATCGATTATGGTGTGTACATGAAGATCGTCTAGCCTTCGTATGAAATATAACGTTTCTCAAGCGAAATCAAATATCAAATAGAATAAAACAAAATCGAGAAATCTAACACTGAAGCTGCGCCGCTCCCGCTCCGTAGCTTAATGGCCGGATCCCGGAAATTGTGAGCACATATATCTCGGCCCAGATTTATGAAAGTGCTTTTCTTCCGAGTACAGAGGCAGCTGAGATATATAATACAATAGCGAGGCCCCACCTGCAAAGGGCCAGTCGAGGTGCAACCCCCCCTTAAACCCGGAATATTCGCCATTTCGAGAAAATATTGGATATAAACTTTATAGTGCTGAATGTATTTTCACAATAAATATAGCTTTATTGGGCAATAAATTTGTTTCGTCAGCCATCTCATAAAATATGAATCGGATCCACTTCCCAGGAAATGAAAGAACATAAAACATGTTTCCGTACAAAAATATAATTTAGTTCTGGGAGATTTACAACTGGCGAGCTTACAATCCATGTTAACATTATTTCGTGCATTTCGGGACTTATATGGATCAAAGGGTTAATATGTGAATGTATAAGGGAAACGTATTGGCCTGTGAGACGGGAAATTCCTCCCACTGCACGATTCCAACGAATAAGGCAACCAGACATACACAAAACTTTATCCGACTGCAGATACCTTATTGAGACTAGATATATCCTGACACTATAAACTCTAAATTCATGAATATGCAGCGAGTAATTCAATATTGCCCACATAATGACCGGTCTATGTCTGATCAGGTTAGATTGAGTTTAATCCGATGCTGATTATGCCGCCCTCGAAGCTGAGAGATAACCGGACCTCCGACGAAGACCTTTGTATCGAAATCACTAGGGAGTAATTGGGATTTTTATATTAAAGAAGTTTTCCAATTAGGGACCGCGAAACGGTCAGAGAGTTGATATGTGTCTGTAATGAACAGCGGGGTTGCCAAATGTCTTTTTTGTCTGAATGGACAAGGATTTGAAAAACTAGTCAAAAATGATATATGAACAGAAATGGGAATGCAAATAAAATTTGATTTTCAAAAGGTAAAAGTGCATAAAAAACATCGTATGACAAAGTTTCAAAATGGAATAAATTTACCAGTCACGTTCGTAAGCCTCCTGTCGTCCCTCTTACCTTTTTGGTGACTACTTAATCTCAAAAACAAAACTTAAAAAAAAAAGAATTTAAAAAGAAAATTGCTCCTTCCTGTTTTTGTCCAACGATTTTCAAGACTTTTTAATGTGAGCCGAATTTTCCTCGAATTCTTTCAGTAATTTTAAGTCATATAATTCTCGAAAAAAATAAACTCCTGAAACAGTCATGTTTTGTTGAATTCTAAAGTTTACCCATTGATTTTGCCCAATTCCCCGAATGATTTTCCACTACGAATCTCAATAAAGAAACTTGAGGATGAAGAGAGACCTAACACTCTTTTACTTCTGCCAGGTTCCCTATAATTACAAGCACTTTAATGTCTCTGATTATCAAAAGAAAAGGATCTAAAAAGAAAAAATATTATATGATTCTCAAATAAAATCAAATTTCCCTCATTTCTGTCAATCCTTCCGGTAATGTTTCACAATTTCATCTTCCATCTCTCAAACAAGCAAGTTAATACAGAGAAAGTTGAAAGATTAAAGCTGAGATGTCTTAATTCTGCTATTGACCCAATTTTTTTCAGTTTCTAATCAATTGAGAAAAATTTTTGATAATTTAAAGAGTTTTTATTTACGTATTATTTTATTAACAGAAATATGTTGTACTTAAATGCTTAAAAACCAGATAGGTAAGAAAAATATCAAAAATTCAAAATTAACGAAATATATTTAATTCGTTGAGAGAATATGTTACTTTCTAATTCTTAATAAAAGGAAAAAAGGGGGCTTTGGCAAAATCGTAAATTGAGAAAAAATTTTCGTGATTTATGTCAGTTACGCAATAATGGTTCTCAGTTTTATTTCAGTGGTTCTGACTTGGCAATACTTCTTATTCTTATAATCTTCTCTGAAACGTGAACTTACATTAATGCTCCCAACAACAGTCGTTATTAATAAGGAAAAATACGGCTGAATGTTAATACACACCAAATATTTCTCTCATTCTATCAACATGTCGAAATTTTTTGCATTTAAAGAAATAATTTCCCAGAAAATAAATGATACCCGAATCCTAAAACCGAATGAAATTTCCATTATTCCTGTTGATTTTTCAAAATTTTCAAATATTTTCGGTTCCTAATTATTATCGATAAGATTATTTTCCAACAATTATAATTCTCTCTCTAATCCGGCTGCTTCTCAAAAAATGGGCCATCTCATATGATCAGATCAATAAAGTAAGTTTAGAATAAGTGTTTGAGTTGCAGCTTTTTGGTTTTGGAGAGCTGAATCCATTCCAACCTCAATAGTTCTTAAAGAGGCTCAATGTTGATTCTCGTGAAAGCAAAGTTATATGTCTTGAAAAATGGAGCAATGGCGTACAAGAAACACTAAATCTAGTAGTATTAGTTAAACTTCCTCAATGATTGACAGGTAGCTTCAAGGAGCTCCAAAATCGGCACCTCACTCTTGAAGCCCTCTGTAGGATTGGAGTGGGTTTGGCTCACCAAAGTGGTAAAATGGGGTATTATTTTCAGGCACACAAAGTTTGAGACATGTTTGTGAGTGCAAGGAGAGTTCAAATTCAGGCTGCTCTGCTTGGATAAATTATTCTTCTTCATTGCCTGCATACATGGACCAATTGATCGGCCATGTTTGGAGGTTTAAGGGCCAATTAAGTTACGAGGAGTTCAAACAAGTTGTCTTTGCCTAAAATATATTTTCAGCTCAAAGTCTTTGAGTGATTGGTATTTAGAGTATGCAAGTAAGATGTAGAAAAATAATTTAGTGATCTGCAGAGACTGAGACGAGGTCTTAAATTTGGAGTTTCCACTATGTGTTTTGTCGGGTTAATGCGGTACATCATTTCTTCTACATATGATGCGATATAAGAAATACAGTACATATAAACTCAATAAGTTTTAATGTAGGTATGTGATCTTGAGTGCGTCTTTATAGTGTTAAACCGATATCTAGAATTAATTTAAAATAAATCTAGATAGTTCCGAAACTTTGACCCGAAGTTTTGCAAAACCATTAAGAAAGAAATTTACATTGAATCATGCAGGCTAAATTAAATTGTGAATGTCACAGATTCATATTTATGCTCAGTCCAATACAAAAATGTCTGGAAACAAAAAATGTAGTGCTTGAACAACCTATGCGATGTCAGTGCTCGTCATGCAAAGTGAGCGCTAATTATTTTTTGTGACTACAGAAGTTTGCAATTTTATTCTTTAAAAATAAGAAATGTAATAGTCAAATTTTGCAACTTTCGCAGATTATTTTTTCAATTTGAAACATTTGAGAATTGTAAAACTTGAACAATACATGCCACTGCTTTAAGCTCCATATTTAAGCGTCAAGTATTTTTTATGAATATGAAAATTTTCAATTTTATTGCTCTAAAATCTGAGGCATGCAAGCCGGGATTACAAAATTTTGCAAATGAATTTTTCAATTTTTGCAACGTGGGATTTAGATGCTTCAAAAAAGCATGTTATATCACTGCTTGAAGCGCCATATGTGAACATTAAGCAACATTTAAAACTATAAAATTTGTATGTTTATCTACTCAAAATCACAGCCATATTTTGCAAATCTAGCTTACAATCTCGAAAGTTTGAAATTTTAAAAATTATGGAGCTTAAACAAGAGATACTCCTACCCTTGCTTTGAGTGCCGTAAGGAAACATTAAATATCCTTTATAACCATAAAAATGCGTAATTTTATTTCAATAAAATCTAAAGTTTATTTGCAGACTTAATCACGTTTTACATAAGAATAATTCAATTTTCAACACCGAAGAAGATACTCGGGACTAAACAAGTAATGCGCTGCCATTGCTTCTACTGTAATCGTAATTAAGTATCTTTTGTGGTAGTAAATGTGTGCAATCTGATTTTTCTTAATCAGAGGCGTACTAGGGGATTAAAAAAAAACCTGCATCGAGGATACGAAACATTGCGAGCTTAAGTTTATGTACAGTTTTTTGAAACATAAAATCAAACAAATTTTCACCGCGTTAAACAATGACATGCTATCATGGTACACCCGTGTGATTTGGACACATTTTTCTACTAATAATTAAATACGACATTCCAGGACACAAAATGCATTAATTATTTTAAAGGAATATTCACTCCTCATTTCTGTTACACCCAGTAAACGTATTTTATTCCAAAATAGAAAACAGAAACCTGCTGCTGTTATTAAAAACATTAAAAAGGAAACTCGACAGACCAGAAGCCGTAAATTCATTAAAATAAATGAAATTTAGAAGTTCGGAGTTTTGCCGGCTAATATACTTTCCTCGTCAGAAGCAAAAATGTGGCCATAAATCGTTACGAAATCCAATTAGACATTATTCATTGCAACGAGACAAGAACTGTAATGAATAATATATATTTCCGACCCAACATCTGTGGCCGACTGCAAAAGGCCGAAGAAATAAAGGGATTGTCCTTTTATTTCTGGAATTTACTGCAATTGCTGCTATGCTGCTGTTTTTGCCTCTACGTCATAAAATTGAATTAAACGAAGCTACATGCCACTGAGAGTAATGAGAGTAATGCGAGATCCGCGACGGTACTTCGGCCTTTGAACACTGGCCGGTACCTGATTGCCAACAAAAAAAGGATTTCTAGGTGCAAATTAACCAATTTTGGTGCTACGTAGAGGCTGAATAACAACATCCCGAAAGCGATAACATTCAGCAGACTGACCACCGGTCAATTTCTCCCCGCCTAACGACTCCCCTATGTTATTGCTTAATCTCTCAACTTACGGGATAATAACACAACAGAACTGGACACGAAATATGCCATTAACAAATCTCCCATTTGAGAAACTACCGCTCCAGCAACATTATTAAAACTTTGACGTTTACTGTGATAAATCGTGCTCAGAGCCGTTTCCGAATGTGTAATGTCATCAGGTTTTGTGTGCGATTGTGATGGATAATCAGGCTGTTAAGTAGGGTTGCAATGCAGTTAATTTGCAAACGTATAGGAAAAAGCCGCCCCTTGATTACACGATCGACTACCCGTTTAAACAAACAGGCATCAAGTTCTCCCCGAATAAAAAATGCACGTCCCTATAAAAAGCAAAGGACCCAAGTTGCTCACTTTTACGTTCAGGTAAATTAAGTCTCATGAAAGCCAACCTTTTCAAAGGTAAATTAATCCTGTCAGAAGCAGAGAGACAAGCCCGAATCATGAGTTTATTAATAGATGGTGTATGCCAAGTGAACACGGTCGATTTGTACGTAATTTTGTAGGAGAGCAGTCTCAGAATGTCAGTTCCATTCTCTCAATTTTTAAACTCATTTCGGTTATACCGCATGTGCGCTCCTCTGGATAAGACCCACGTTTGTTGATTTGTCTTTGTCTTTTAGGGCTGACTTTTTATTTCCCTCTCCTCCATTTATTTCGATGCCAGCGCTTTTTGCGCCCGACAATAAGCTCATAACCCTGACGAAGAACCAGGCAGCAAACTTTATATCGACCGATATGATATTTTCCAGGCAACTTTAGGCCCAGCCTCCTGTCTCGGCTAAGTAGGAATTATGATTCTGGAACGATATAAAGCGTTCCTCCCCGACTCGTCTAATAATGATTAATGTTCTTGATCCAGAACAGTCACGAAAAAGCGTCCATTTTGAATCACGGTTTAATGCTGACTTTCGGAGCTTTTTGCTGTCCTCGCAAAAGCAAAGTTTTATGTTTTATGCGGTCAGAATTCGAAGCGAGATGGAAAAATGGGGCTTTTGTGTTCATTTAATTGAGGGGTGGAGAAATTTTAAACATCGCCCTCTTATACACAAGCAAAAACGGCAAAGTCATTTTAGTAGAAATCAGGTAATTTTTTATTCACGTTCCAAGTTTCGTATCAGCACTGATACCAGATCTTTCCAAAATTAATGCGTTTCAGGAACTTGTCAGATATTGGTGTCAACGCTATCAGTATTTAACAGCATCTAACAGTATTGTTAGATTCCGAGGAAATAACTATCATACCAGTGACCATAAAAGAAATAATAATGATAATCCATTTTGTTTAAAAAATGAACAAATTTCAAGGCATATTAATGTGATTAACGATGTGTCAGTAGGGTGCAACATTCAAATTCAAAATATTAAAATTCAACTTACTTCTCTAGCTGAATTCAATGGTCTTAAGGGTCCATTCTTTTCCGATTGTCTTTCAAAGTAGTTGATAGGGAACGCTACAAACTTCTTACACCGTACGCTTACGAATTTGGGCATTATACCAACAATAACAGCAACAACACCGATGATAAATAGCCAAGAGCACCATTTTAGAATTTAAAAGAACCGATTTTTGCCGTAAAAGTGGATAAATGAAGAAAACAAGAGATTAAAACTCAGAAAACAACAAAAGTTATCGAAAATTGACGCTTTCAGAATATCAACTGTCAGGTCAATGGAAAATCGTGAACAAATTAAACGGCAATCAAGCGACCATATAATCTTAAGTTTAGACATTCAAATGTTCTTTTATCCTTTTTTAACATATTAAATTGATACGACTTCTCATTTTCACGCGACTCGTGAACGCACTTCTCGATCGTCACGTTTTGTAACGTAAATAAAAAGTTATGTGATTTGTACTGTACGTGCATTTTTCTGCAGTCTGTATTGCAACTATTGTCAATAACCCTTATAAAAAGACCTCATAGGGTGTGCAATACTATTCAGGTTCGCCTCCTTGGAGGTTCTAATCTTTTTCAAGATGCATTTAATCAAATTTTTATAAGAAATGTCTTGCTAAAGTAGTGACCCAAATATTCGCTATATAAGGTGTTTCAGTTTCAACCCGCATAACTTTAATAGCGTATTAAATGTCCAAAAGTAATATCAGTTTGCTATATAAACCAACGTCTAAAAAGGTTTCCTTTAGCAGATACAAGCGTTTAAATTTAATTTAAAAAATGGAAAATATTAAATTTATTCAAAAAGGGCTAAATATGTTTTAACGAAATTTTGGAGGTACGGACAACTATATTCGACGTTTTTGTTTTACTGAAAAAATTGTTTGAGCATCTCCAGAGGCGTACCTGATTCACATTAGGGGATAATTTTTCAGAAAAAATAGAACATTACTAGCTTTCCGGAAAATATAAATTATTTCGGAATTCCTCGTTCAATTCTTGAGAAATACTCTTTCTTGAGATTTTTTCATCCAACCCACCGTTTCCAGGTAAAAAAATTTAAACAAATTTAGTGTGCGTTTAGTTTTCTTACATTTTATTGTTAATTTTATACCTACATAAATTGATACATACTTAATAATAACTTTTGACATAAAAATATTCAAAAAAAATTGGTGACTCGTTTTCCTATTCTTCTTTTAAACACACAGTTGACATTCATTTCCGGTATAACCGTTACAGGTATTTTCCTGAAAATATTTTGAATCAATAGATCGCCCCCATTTTAATATGATACACAAATTTCAACTTTTTGCTAGTCGTAGTTTTCAAGATACTGATAAAGGCCCATATTCGTTAAGCCCCCTCCATACAATAATTTACTACGGTTCGAGTGAAGAAAATTCGGAATGTATTGATATGTTTATCAAACAAAACACAATAATCTGTATAAAAAAACTAGGCATAAGAGACAAAATTTACTCGATCCTAGTGTTGGTTTTACTAATACGTAACGTCATAATAAATAATAACAGTACACCATATATTTTCGATAAAAATTGTTAGAACCGAAGACTTGCGTCTTGTGTGATAAGTGTTAACTAATTACACGAAAACGTTGTTCGTACTCATATTTTGCAATAAAAAATTCCTGCTGGAATTCAACTTATTTTTTCGAATTTTGGTCGTGCTCTCTTTAACGAGAGGGAATCTCTTTTTTCAAACCTAAAACTGCTTGGTTCAGTATCTTGCGTCCGTTGTTGTCACCTTATGCCACGATAATAGCATTGTTAACGTAGATTAAAGTACGTCATTAGTAGACATCTTTGAATTGCAAAATACAATTGAAAAGTATATACCTCAGATAAGTGCCTAAGATTGAATAAGAATGCTTATTTTTGAGAGATAATTTATATAGTGGGATAAAATGTAAGAAGAGGCAATATTCTGGATTTTTATATTCGGAATATCAGCGAATGAAAAACTGAATTTACGTCCTTTAAAAAAAAATGATGAAAAATACCATTTATACTTGCACGCTCAAATATAGGTCTATATATAACTTTCATTTAACGTGTAAAAGTTCAGACTAAAATGTTAAATTGTGACTCTATTATGAATGTTGAAAATCTAAGTAAGATTACTCAGTTTAAAGGCTTCTCACCATCAAAATTTTACTTAGATCAGAATTAAGAAATAGTCACAGTGTAATTTGTATGTTCTCAGATATCGATCCGGAATTTCTATTCGACTCGCAAACTTTCGTGTGTTTCCGGAACCATTACGATTCACATTGACATAGCCGAACGTCGTGTGCGTGAGCTGATTACACGAAAATTTTGACCTATGAAACTTTGGTGTCTATAATTTATAATATAAAATTACCAGTAGAGTTGTTTTAGAGGTCTTTTAGTATTATTCGTTCTCTGTTCACAAAAGTAATGCATTTTACGTACAATGTATTTATTGCTTTGCCCATCTGTGTTATTTATAAATATTAAATTATATTATACAGGGTGACCTAAACACCATGTGACACTATTACTAACTTTAAAAAGATAATGATTCAAAAGTTCAGTTACGAAATTGCACTTCTTCATTGTAATTTTAACGGTCTTTTGCCCTTTTATTCTACGAATTAGTCTAAATTAGTTATACATTTCTTAGCGCTAAATTTTGATTCATTTGAAATATTTCATCATAGTTAAAATTGTTACCAACCATATGGCGATCATTAGATACCGAAGTTTTGCAGTATATTTTATAGGTACCTAATGAAAATCTTCGATTTCAAAATCCAGCCAATAAGCCCGAAATTGTCTTGTCCTCATCCTCTCTGTCTCAATTAAACCAGGTTCGACAGTGGTTATTCAAATCATCCGGACTGCCCCAACAAAGCTTTATCCGTTTGAAGCGGACAGGCCGTAAGATCGTCTTTAGTTCCGGTCGAAGGGAAATAACCGCCATCGTCTTTGACGCCGGAAAGGCAAATGACGACTACTGGCCCATCCTATTTCAATCCAATATCTCTCTGGATAACTTTCTGCCTGCAAGGAGACATCCTCGAATAATTACTGCGATTTTATTGCTTACCAGAACATATTATATCTTCTTATAATAAAAACAGTAAAACATTATTTCCCTTGTCAAGTTTTGTAATTACAACAATTATTTCACCATCTATCACGGTACACAATAGTAACTACTACAAATGACAGATGAAAAACCCATCATTGCTTGTCACGTGACAGTCAACAAAGAGGAGAAATCAGCATTTTCCCCTATTCCTTAATGTGAGGTAATCGAAAGGATGTCCAGATATAGTGGCTCAGCTCTAATATTCTGATAGGAAATATTAAACGAAATCGTATTAAGTTGATAAGTAGTTGAGCGTTTAAAAGAAGGTGAGTTTATATGAAATTAATTCAGTTGCATCCAAAAAACCAACATCTTACAATGTTACTAGAATGTGACCTTTCATTGATAATCTGAAATTAGAAGCAAACATTTCAAAAATTGTATAAGCTATAAAGCGAAAATAATGAAATCTTAATTAGTTAGGTCCTTGATAATTAAAAACTTCGCTAAAAATTTTCAACATATGAAAGGTTCTTGCCTTAAGAACTTTCAGCAATTTTGAAATTCATTTAGAATACCTGCAATTTTTGGGATATTATTTCGTAATTTGCAACTTTCAACGGTACAGTATTGCTGTTTGAAACTAGTAACGTTCAGGAGTGTAAGTCGATTTTAAAATTATGTACTGATTTTTTGTTAATTGAAAGTTAAAACACTGCTTTGTACGTTTATTAGTCATATAAAATTCGATCTGTACTTCTCTGGGTTTTGAGAAATAAACTCGAAATTCTCAACTTTAATTGGCACAGTTTTGGTCTCTGCAACTGACAAAGATCAGAGGCGTTGCTGGGTTTTAAACTTTTCTACAGCTTTTACAGGCAGTTCGAAACTCGTTTTGTACGACTTTGGTTTTTAAAAATATGCATGAAGATCCAATCTATCATAGAAAAGTAGAGTAAAAGAGACGTACCGCAGAGTGAAAAAATGGCACTGCCGTTGGAACTTTCTTAAACAACTGAAATTTTTTTTACAAACGCTCTTTCGAACATAAGTAAACATGATTTTTTACGATTTTTGCTAAACGACTCATTAGTCTAATCTTGAGAAATTGCATAAAATCAGTGACATTGTAGGGTCTTGTAATTTGTCTTAATCGCTAATTTTAAAAACTTTTTTCAGAACGCCACTGGATTTTTGAGAAATAAACTTAACGGATTTCATACTGGACTTAAACTGTATAAAATCAGAATTATAGCCTAGGACCTAGAAAAAAATTTAATTCCATGAGAAACTTAACCTCCTGGTAAACTTATTTTTCAACAATTACTCCTTAAGTATTCAGAATTTTATGAATTTTGCGGAAAGCAGAAAATTTACGATCAACACTCTGCACAAATCTTAATAAAATGTTAAGGTTAGTTCAATTTCTTTTCATCCCCCTGAGTATAGAATAAAAACGACAAATCTGCTGGTCCATGGACCACACGGGGGTCCGCCACTGGTTTTTATTTATACTAAAGGCATTTCCGGCTGCAACCACCCATCAGGGATGGACAACGGGAGGGGGTTGATTTTCCTCATAACCCCTGGGAAAGCTATGCGTGTGTGCGCTACCAAGTATTCGTTCAAAGATGATATTGATTTTCAAGTCGTGTGTTGGCCGGCGAGATGCTGCTCCATGGCCATTACGGCCGCAAATGGACAATGCATGGCACGCCGTTCCGGGAAACTTCTTGTTTCGGACATTGACGGTGCACATTTTTAACGGACGACTGCATTTAGGGGCAGCTTCTTCAGATTATTGCTGCCATGTTGTAGCTAAAACATGGCAGGTGTCTATAAAAGTGAAAATTTGACACAAAACACGGAATTGCTCTGCTGCAATTCCTCTGGCAAATGCTCGAGTCGTGCCCCAGGAAGTAAAAGGTCGTTTCTTTCCCGCTATGATAAGGTCCGGTGCTGTCCGACAGAGTGCGCGGGCAGCATTTCGCGACTTCAGACCCGCACATACACACAAAAATCCGATATTAATATCCGATGAGGCAGGGCGGAGAGAAACATCTCCGCATTGCGCCAAGCAGGCCAATAGCGCCGTGGACGTTAAGCCTCCAGCTATGATTATGACAGATTTATGGAAGTAATAAAGGGCTACGCGTTCATTGGCCGGATCCCCCCCGAGTTGGGGAATCTGATATTCATATTTTACGCTTGCCATATGCGGGGTCATGCTCCGCCTTCGGAGGTAATCTTTCCTGGTATTGTTCCCCAGCTGATATGATTCATTAAAGAAACATGTTTAAAGAGTTAATCATTGTTTCTCATCAATGTCTCAAAACATGAAAAGAGGCACAGAGATAGTTTAAAAAGTACCCAATCTAACACTTAATGAAAAAAACATTTTGGAAAATATTACATTGTTTCTCAACATAGTCTCCTTTGAGATCGATATACTTTTCCCAGCGATGTTCTATACCCTGTTTAAGTAAGAAGCTTCGAATATTTCAAAATACGCATCAACTTCGGACTCCACCTCTTTCCGCAAATCTCTTTCCGTTGAACCATTTTCTCAAGTTTGGAAATAGAAAATTGTCTGAGAGGGCCAAATATGGTGAAAAGGGAGGTCGAGGAAGAAGTCTGAAACCAAATTGATTGATTTGGGTCATCGGGATAACGAAAGTATGGACTGGTGCGTTGTTTTGATGAAACAAGACTTTCTCTTTCGTCAAATGCTGTCGCTTTTTCTTAATTTCTTCGCTAAGAGGCTGCAGTAAATATTCGAATTCAATATACTGTATAATATTCGTCGTTTATTCCTTTGCCTTTAGAGAGGTGATAAAAAAATATATCCCACGTGCCACCCAAAAAACTGACTCCATCATCTTTCCTGCAAATGGAACGGTTTTTGCCTCCTTTAAAAACGATTCTCCCCTTTAGACTCATTGTTTTGACTGCGTTTGACACGATGGGCCCATGTTTCATCCATAGTTATGAATCGACGCAACAACTCGACTTTATTACTACGAAACTTTGCCAAACACTCTCTTGAAAGTTCCTTATGGCGCTGTATTTGTTCAGGTTGGTTCAGGTTAGTTCAGGTTAGACTTTCTCATATCCGATTGTTAATTCAAAAGGCGATGTACAAGTAATTTTTGAAATGCTTATTGTCCAGTACAATTTTGTGAATTTTCACCACAATATCTAAAATGTTCATATCTGGAGTATTATTGGGTCACCCACAACAGAGTTCGTCTTGGTAGCTTCTAGGACCGTGTTTAAACTCTTCCAACCAATATTTTCCAGATCTTAACGAAGGACCAGATTCCTCCAGAGTAAAATCTAACTCTTCTTTGATGTTGGATAGACTAAGACCTTTCAAATGAAAGTATTGATTCACGTATCATGGAGCAATTTTTCTTATGATTACAAAATCTCTAAAAGCGTTCACTAAAAACGGCTTCCAAACAAAAATAAAACAATGCAACACCCTGAAACTGTAAACCTAAGTTTTTTAAGATTAAGTCCTGGTAATATAGGAAATTTTTTAACAAAAAATCTATATGTCAGGTCGGGTACTTCTGAGACCATCCTCGTACTATTCGTTGCTTGCTGCCCTTAATCAACCCTTAAATGTCCAGAACGGAAACAAAAAAACCACAGAAGATGCTCTCCGTGGCTCCTCAAAGATTGAATGTCCAAGTTCAAAACGAACACTGATTTCCGTAAACATGTAAGTGAAAAGCAACTAAATAAAATAAACATATGGACGGACGAAGCACTTTTTCGAAAAATCACCACAAAAGAAACTCTCTGTGATGTCCAAATAAGAAAATAGTAATAGAGTAAAGTTGTCGAAAGCACTTAACGTAGTCCTGTGTGAGCACCTCCTCGTGCTCCCTCTGGGGATCCGACAAAGCAGAGAAAAATGGACCGCTTTAGATGGTTTTAGAAGTCCAGTCAAAGGAATTGTCCGAGATGGACTCGGGATAAGATGTTGATATTGCATTTCTCATTCTTTTTAATGCAACAGGAGAATTTCTATTGCCGGCTGGACTCCTCCCCGATGGGACCCGAATCAATACGAAATGTTTGTTTTATCTTTCGCTTTTCCTTTTATTCACGGACAAATTGAAAATCTGAGGATTCTTTCTTATGTCTATGAGCTCTAGAGGTCGAATTTATGTCGGAGAGTTTTAGAGCACCAGTAATCGCAAATATCATTGGAAACTCTCAAAAACCTGCAAAAAAAATTATTCTGGTGAAGAATTTATAAAAGATCTGCTTGGAAGACCGAACACTCCTGTTTCTATCCAGATCTGAAGCCTTGAAACAAATGGTTTTTGGTTTCCAAAAAGGGGCAGCTTTCGAAAACTCAGGAATTGCTAGGTTCAAAAATAGAATAATATTAACGAAAGTTATAGATTTTTCAATTCTGAACATCATGCATCGTGAAAATTGGGGCATTTCATTTGAAATAAAAAAGTTATATAGGTTTGAAGCCATTCAACTTCGGAGGCCCATTTTGGCAATTATGGAAGAGTTTTTTTTAATTAAAACCCGTCAAAATGTGGCTTGTTACGTGTGTTATATGTCCCAGATAATTGATTCCGAAATTCACAGTGGTTAGTGCACAATACCGATTTCCGTGGAGCCTTCCAGCTGTCGAATTTTTCAGAATAATTCGGAAACCATAAATTTTTAAAATATGATGCTTTATATAAACTAACCTTACAATATAATGAGAACTTAATATAAAGAAAATAAAAGAAAAATTAGAATATTTCATTTAAAACTACTGAGTTGCATATTATCACAGCTTTTGGAGCCACCCTGTATATTAGAAATTAATTTCTAGAAATACGCCGTTAGTTATGCTGTATGATTTTGCAGATGAAACAAAAAATAGCATTTTCTAATGAGTTTCATATATAAGGTGTTTCATAAATACACCGACAAACTTTCAGGGGGCGTAGAGCTCACAAAAACAAATGTTTAGATGGAATAAAGTTAAGTTTGAAATTGCTATGTTTACAAGATATAGAGTGTATAATTTCTTATTAGTTTTTTTCATTTTTTTAAATATTTCAAAAACGATTTGGAATAAAGACATGAAACTAGGGACACGCTACGACTAGATAAATGTGGATGTTTTAGAATAGGCAGAATATTTCCACACACACCAGTGGCTTTTGTACGCGTGTTGGCGTATTCAATGAGATGTTTTTAATAAAAAACATGTATAAAAATATTTTTTTAAACTGTCAGCAATCTATATTTTGGAAACGAAGCGATTTCGAGCCCAATTTTAATGGATCTAGATATTTTTTATGAGCTATACATCACCTGAAGGTGTGCCTGTAGGCTTATGAAATACCCTGTATATTTTTTTCTAATTTTGCTTACTATGTAACTAGGTACGAAATTAAACCCGTTTAGTAATCGGTTTTCATTAAGCAAAGTGTCACTTTACCTACCAAAATTAGAAAAACACTATTTATCTATCTCCGTTTTAGAGTTCTGGTACTTCAAAGCTGAGTATTATTAGGGAGGTTGCGAGATATTTCAATTCCAGTTAGGTGTCTAGTGAGATCCCAAAAAGTATATTTTTTGTTTTGAACCGAAGGTCCTCTATATTATTTGATTTATAAAAACCTCCCCCTGTTTA
The DNA here is from genome assembly GCF_040115645.1 of Euwallacea fornicatus. Lineage (NCBI taxonomy): Eukaryota > Metazoa > Arthropoda > Insecta > Coleoptera > Curculionidae > Euwallacea > Euwallacea fornicatus. The sequence continues at coordinate 1,423,069 of NC_089579.1, forward strand.
CTAAAGCAATGAAACTAAGTATTATCAAGAAATTTACAAGAGATCTCCAATACAGCCATTCCTCTTTTTAGCCATTGAAAAGTAGATTATTTTAAACCGAAAAATCTCTATTTTATTTGATATGTTGAAAGTTCAAATCAGGACGATTACTTCAAGTATGCAGGTTCTTTCACACGTCTGTACCCATTTGATAATTTCAAAACATCGAAATTAAGTTTTATTACTAAAATTGAAAGAAGTCACTTATCTGTTCAGAAGGCGAAAACCCGACTTTTTTCAACTGCACACCCCCCATATACTTTAAGATTTATTAACCTCAAACCAAGGGCATTACCCGTACTATATGGATCTATATCTATCTCCAACCATTTTAAGTCCTCCATCATCGAAACTGAGCACATCTTGCAGGAAATTCCAATTATTGTTCTCTCCCCAGCTACTATCGAATGGTCAACAGGGCCGCAGATTTGGAACTGTGTCTATATTATGGGCCTGCCTCGATTCTTTTTTTATTTCATACACGTCCACATGAAGGGGGGATGATTCTGGGAGCCTCTAGGCGATTTGCCACCCCTAAAATCCGACCCTGCTCAATATATTATACAATATGTGTATTGACCGGTGTGAAGGAATGGCCAGCGCGCCGCTGTCCAGTTCCTCTCTCGCTCTCGGGCGAGCAAAATTCATTTTCTCATTTTATCTCCTGATGAACAATAGCCCAGAATCTGTTATAGTTGCTTTGTTGGCACTCCGGTGGTAGACCTGAGTATTGATCAGGAGCTCCCCCTTTACGTTCCCTCCCGGCCCCCCGCCGCCCCCGGGGGGTCCGCTGACCACCGCCGGCCGCCGACCAACCGCCACACTATGACAAATGCTCGCCCCCAATCGATATATAACTAGTATTGACAACTGTACTATCGTACTTCGGAATTATTCTCAATTAGATGATCTTTTATGGGGCAATTGGCTCCGTGTGGTTTCGGATGTTTCAGGCATGATTAAAGTTTTAATAATTTCTTCAGATGTTTCAGCGAAGACGGGGAATATAAGGGACCACTTAGTCATTAAACGACAAGTCAAAAGCTCGCTTCTCAGATTTTACCACAAATTAACTTCTGATACTGTTCTCGGCGGAGATATAAAAACCGGGAGTAATTCCACTTTCAACTGCGGACCTCGAATACATTTAAATGGAAATGTGAAGATATTGCCGAAGACATACCGTTTCCACTTCTGGAATTAAAACTTTGTTACATTTACATTCATCATCTTGGTCAGGTCCGGGCTCACTTCTGTGCCTAACCAGAAATAGCCGTCATCGGTGTAGCACCTTTACAGAGACTCAAAGCTCCCCCTCATCAGTGCGTCTTCCAAATTACATTCAGCTTCTACCCTCCGGCGTGCATCCTACGATTTTCCCAAAAACTCGTCGATTTCGTTTTCAAAATGTCCTGAATCCGGTTCTGAGTTTCAGAGTTTTCTAATGGCATTCCGCCTCAACTCCGTGAATTAGAACTTTTGTAACATTAAAATCCGTCATTTCCATGAATGATTGAGTATTTGGAAGACACAAAGTAAACTCGGGAGAAAATAATTTCGTTTTTAGACGTCGAGATTGCTCGGTGATTTTGCATTTTGGCCGGGGAAAATTAATGTCGGAATTGGAAATGTAATCAGCAGAGATGAAATGTAAATATTTTAATTCTGGGACGTTCTTATGTAAATTTCTATTGTTCCTGGCGCGAATGAAAAGACTAATCGATATGCAAATGGCACAATAACTCGTAAATTTAATAACTTTTACAAGCAATAAATGTCACTCAAGGAATGAAAATTAAAACGCATTGGCCAATAAGTTTCGATGGATTTTTCTGTGCTCCAACACCGCGCTAAATCTCAGCAATAAGACGTTTTTTCGTTATAGTCGTACGATAAATTTCAGTTGTCGTTTTTGATTTTATTGCATTAAGCAGAGATGCCTTCGAAGGAAACCCGCGATAATGAAAAGAAACGTGTTTTTAATCGTTATTTATTGAATAAAATAAATTCGCTCCTCTGCAACACAACCCGCGTTTCGTTTGCCACGAAACAAGGAGGCATGTCTGAAGTGGAAATTTAATCATCGTATAGATTTTCCAGCTGGACTAATACATCTGATAGCGAAAATTGACCAAAAGCTCATTTCACACCCCGAATTCTCTTTGTCTCCGTATGATTCACCCCTCGTTGATCCCTTTTTCTTAACGCGCATCTCCTTTGTGGGATGATAATAATGTTCTATTGCTGCCTAATCGGTATAAACAACACAGCACAAAATGCATGTTTTTAAAGAGTTATGAGTATTAACGTCTGTGCTTCAACTAGCCTACGTCAAAAAAAAAGAATGATAAATAGAAAATATAGCAGACACTCGATAATGTAAACAGGGAGCATGGCAATATTGCATTAATCTAAAAACGCAATTCGCACAATCCGGATCAAATGGAACATACGATATTGTAAACAATATGTAAGCTCGGTGACGTCAAAACTCGATAATAGAAATATTGCTTTAATATAAACATGAAATGCATGCTACAATCCGGTTGAAATACAACATGCGATAACGTAAACGATGTTTACGTTCGATGACGTAAACACGCGATAATGGAGATAATGCATTAATGTAAACACGAAATTCGTACTACAATCCAGATCAAATAAAACATGCAATAATGTAAACAATGGGTACGCTCGGTAACGTAAATTCACAATCACAGAATATTGCTGTAATGTAAACACGAAATTTGTGCTACAATCTGAACCAAATAGAACATGCAATAATGTAAACAATGTGTACGCTCGGTGACGTAAACACGCAATAATAGAAATATCGCTTTAATGTAAACACGAAATTCGTACTAAAATTCGGTTGAAATAGAAAGTGCGTTAACATAAACAATGTGTACGGTCGATGACGTAAGCACACGATAATGGAAATATTGCATTAATGTAAATACAAAATTTGTACTATAAGAACAATAACTATTAGAATATTTATTTATTTTCTTATACATATGTGTATAAAACGTTTCTTTAATCAATCAATTAATAATTGAAACACATTCACTAATGTAAACACTTCGATAACGTAAACTATACTTTGTTGGTTTAAATTAGTTGACATTAACAAACCTGTGTTGTACTTTATTTTCCATAAGCCTTTCCCAATTTTGAATATACCAGACAGTCAAAGGATAATCTACTGAAATTTTGATTTACGTTTTAAAGAGATTGCCGTGCCTCCTATTTTACGGGACGTTTTAAAACTATATCGAATTATACAGTCATTCAAAAAATACATCACATGCATCAAAAAGAAAAATATTATTTTATATTTTTTCCGAAGTCTCAAAGCCTCTCAAAGCAAACTTAATACACAGAGTGCTGTCCACTGCTCTAATGTGGAGCGTTCCTCTACACGGAACCGAAATCCTTTGTGCTAATCATTCGGGGTAGTGGAATTCCTTAGATTGCATCGTATTGAGCACTTATATACTCATACCATTCAAACTATACCAACGGACATATATAGGGTGGCCCAACGAAAAGTTTGCACCTCGATTTTCAGTATTTCAATTTAAAAAGTGTAAAATCATTACAATCCGTTGATTTTTGATTCAAAGGACCAATTTCTTATTGTATTTTCAACCCTTTAACTTCAACCCTTGAACAGGGATGACAGTTACGTTCGAAAATTTCAAAGAGACCTGGAAAGATGCTCCAATTTGCTGTGAACTACTGTTAACATCAATCTTAGATTAATGTTCACAGTTCAAATCAGAAAAATCATAGAAATTTGATTTGATTGAAATAGTCAAAAACCACCAGAATTTTTTGGAAATTATTATTTTTTAAACGATATCACCCTGTATCTCAAAAATTACAGAAATAGGTCATAAGCGAATCGCATGGCAATACCTCATTAAACGGAGAATGAGTAAAAACTATTTTTTGTAATTAACATGAGCTAACAGACAATGCATACATTTCTTGAAGTGATTTCCATAATATTGTGGAAAAAAATCATTTTTATAGGGGTGATTGGCTTCAAACATTTATCTCGAACACAAGATGAAATGGTTTCTTTCTTCATACTTATTTAGTAACTAAAAGTGACTTAGTTCTTTTCTCTAAAACTATAATGCGATTACACTTTATTTCTGACCCTCCTAATCCAATAACACATCAAGTCTGGTTGCATCGATGCATAGAGCTCACGTAGGGACAATTAACATCGACAATTAGGAAAACAACAGGTTAAAAAAAATACCTGTTGATTTGTTCCTCATTATGATTGTTAAATGTCCGTATATAATGCTGGATGCATCGATGCAGAGGTGCTTAGTGTGTTATTGGATTAGAAGGGTCAGAAATAAAATGTAAGTGCATTATAAATTTATAGAGAAAAGTACAAAGTCCGTTAAAGTTTCTATTTAAGTATAGGTCTAAAAGTCCTAAGGGGGCATACCCCTTCTAAGACGCTCTTCTAGAACCTAAAATCATAATGTCATATCAGTCATTTCAAAAACTCCATTTAAACATACATTTAACCTTAATGAGTTCAATAAATCAGAAAATATACAGAGTGATCTATATAAAAGTAGAGTTTTAGCGTCTTAAATACAATGAAAATGGATTTATAATTTTCGGAACTATCGTCTGATAAAAGCTCAAACTACTAGAAAGCCGATAAAGATACGAAAGTATACTATATACGTTGTTCCTTGCATTTTATATCTTGTAATAAATAAAAGAAATTGCGAGCCGCTCTAGCACTTAATCAGAAATATACTCACTTTTAACGAATTTAAGCTTTATAATTATTCCATGTTTAATCTCATCTAACTTTAACGCAACATTACAAACCTTAGTAAAATTGAATATTTGCGAGGACAAAAAATGATGAACAGCATCTTGCGAAAAGTAGGGAAACAACGAACTTTTCAAAACTTCAAAATTTTAATAGAGTTAAGAGTTCTCAACTGCTAACTTCTAACTGCCTTTGTCTTTACTCACACTCATAACTCCGCATATATGTATAGTGGGGGTCAAAACTGAAGTTTCATGACGAGCGGCATAAAGAGCCAACTGGAGAGCTTCTAGAACTTCATCAAGAATTTATAAAATTAAGATACCTGAATCCAAGCACTAACTTCTTCCATGTTTAATATTGGGTTCAGCTTTGATTGGCACTATCATTACTTTAAACAACAGAATTTCTGCACATTTGAAATTTGAATGAAATTGAATTCTAGAACCAATACTTATAAAGTTTTTCAAGTACCTGACTCGACAATCCGAGTCAACCCATACAGGAATATTCTGAATATATATGTCACTTGGCTTCATAATAGATTTTCAATAGACATTGAAACGCATAAGCTGAACTTCAATTGTATAAATATGAACGTATCTCCCAAAAACCCCCAAGCACTATGGCGTCCTCCAAACCTGTAAATCCCCTTCTGATCTGCAACTTTCCTAATATCATCTCTACCAATCATATCTGAGATATGAATTTTCATAAACTCCTCTTTATTGGTCTGTTTTCTTTCCCCTCCCACCAATCCAGTTCAAAATATGAAATTATAAGCCCAAGGGTTGGACGTCCCCGACGCCTTGGCGTCGGCGCTGCCCTTACGGCGTTGCCAAATTCAACCATATTTCTACACTCTCCCATAATATATATCTGCCCCTACGTACTATTGACGAGTAACATAATTTGATAATATATGATAGGCCACTTTCTAAAAATTCATCATATTTCTGTGAAATGTACTGCGGGTGGTTAAATTTTATCGCCAGAAATGACAACTCCCTTACTTAAATAACTCTCCCAAGATAAACACGAATTCTAATTATACCCTTTCAACGTAAACAAACAAATCAAGCTCCACGCGACCCTTAGCCTGGTTTTATCCCCGAAAGACGGCAACAGCGCTCGCGATCAATAACCACGTGAGACTCATATCATATTGTATATCGTCATTGGAGATCTCATAACGACGCCGGCAAGCGTCGAACGCGTCTTCCACACCTACAAGGGACTTACCGGTTTCCGGCGAGACGTCCTGCAGGAAGTATTTGATAAGAGGGGTTGGAATTTCGGGGAAAAATGGGAACTACGCGGACACACACTGTCGCCACTCGACATTAGCATGCACACTGTAATCAATAGAGCGTCAGCTAGAGCAGTGTCGCGACGAACACGTGCTCGGTGGGAGAGCGCGCTTGATTTCGACATATGTTTCTACATCTTCACTTACTCCAATCTGAAGAACTGTCTTGATCATTAATTATGAGAATGCTTGTTGGTCTAACGTCTTATAAGGCTTAATGCGATCAAAAGCCATTTTATTTAAAGTAGATAAACCTCAAGTTGATCGTTATGATTTAGAGATTTCAACAAACGCTCAATGGAAATAAGATTAAATATGACATGATCTGACAATATGCCTTAACAGAAAGAAATTATATTTAGCAACACTGCCTTGCTCTGACAATTGTCATATCTGACGTTAAATTCCAGTCCTGATTTCAAGACGATTTAACAAAAGAAAGTTTGTGAGGTTGCCATTTTTCAATATTTCTTCAAAATTTCACTGTAGGATCAAGGTCACCATTGATCCAAATTCAAATCTAGAAAAAAAATCATTAAATACTTGTACACAATATTAAGTAGGATTAAAGCATGCAGAGTGAAGTAGAAAATATAGAGTGTTTGTATAAATTCAACATTTTATTATATAAATATATACATACAAATCCCCCTTATTTCTTAACGCTCTGAAAACCAAGATTGTTCAAAACACGTTTGAGTAAATGTATTTGCGCAGAAGCCAGTGACAAGGTCGATTTTCTCTCAATGCATTTTTCAATATATATTTGTCATTGACGTATCATGATGTTTTTAGATCCAACAATTTTTCAAAATAATTTTTTTAACCCATTTCCACTTTTTTCTGGTTTCTGGTTATTGCAAACTCTTACTTAAAAATTGTTCTGTGTTCGCCTCTATTTTTATTGGCCAAAAATGCACGTTGTCTCAATTATGTTGAACTTCTTCAGTATTCAAGAAATAGCAAACCGTTAACTTATTACAACAATGTCAGAAAAAATGTTTTGCGCCCAACAATTTTTATAAATTTAATCTGCCATTTTTTCTTGTTTTGCTTCATTTTTCCTTTCGGAATTATCTCCAGTACCTAAATATTTACTGCGACTTAAAAATAACATTACCAATATTTAATACATACTAAATCAGTGGCATCACTGCTTGTTTTGTCGATTGCTTTTGACTTAAGGATTGTCTACAGAACGCCTCTACTTTAACACTTCTTTTACAGTCACTTACTTTCCAGGAGTTTTCCAAATCATTATCTTGTGTGTTTATGTTTTTTTGCTAGTTATTTTTTGAAAATGTTTATCTATATACCCTTGTCTTTACTAAATTATACATGTTTTTTCAAATTTTTAAGAACGCTTCAACAATCACTAGCAAATCTAAAAGTAAGTCAATTTTGGTGCAAAGCAAATAATGTGGCTCTTGGACTCAACCCAAATTTATTTTTTTATAACCGTACCTAATAAAACGATTATTCAAACTGAGGAGCATATCTGATATACAATTCATTGGTTTATAAGCAGAATCAAATTCTAAAAATCTAAACATAGAAATTACTTATGCTTGCGGATGATCCAGTAACGTATAATGCAGAGGTGCATCATGCAGATGGCCAGTGAAAGAATAAGTGAGAAAAGAATAAGTTTGAGAACAGTCTCGTGAAGGCTAAATAGGGTATCAGACTAAAGTAGCATAAAATTGAACTCATTTCAAAATCAATACAATTAGGTTCATTTAAAGATCCGCCACTCAGCTTATCGTTTCTAACTGTAAGCAGGATATTATCAAACTTCCCTTATTATTAAAAAAAAAATCTAAAATGCCAGAGGTTTACGAAATACTGATGTGTCCTCGAAAAATTTGATTAATATTTCGTTTTGAAAATCTAAAATTGCATAACTGCGTTGGAGGAATCGCCATGCTACTGATTTTTAACCGTTAGAAACACCTAAATTTCCTCTACTGCCCCTGAAATGAAATACAAAAGCTTACATTTAAAAGGAAAAGAAAGTTTAGGTTTTACCTTGCGGCTAAAAGCATGTTACGCCCATTTTTTTGTGTAATTCGAAAACCTTAAAATTTGCTTTGCAGTAACATAAATTAAAACAATTCTCGGTAAAGAAAGTACAGAGATGGAGCAAAGATAAATTCAAGAGGAGTAAAATCTGGATGTAAATTTAATCTAGAAAGACTCGTTTTAAAAATTGATAACTGCAGTTGCTGCCTACTATTACTCCTTGAAAATCTACTACGACACTAATGATTATACAAATTATACAAACTGAACCAAAAAGTCATATTTAAATAAAATTGTACTTATAACTGCGTTAAAAGACAGGTGACGCCACTGTTGTTTTATCAGGATGGAATGTTTAAATTGGTCATTTTCAGGGAAAAATTGATAATACCTACTTAATAAATTATATTTCAATATTTACGCATTCATAGCAGTTTATTGATAATTTGATGACTAGTAACGTTATATCGATTCAGATAATAGAAACTTAGAGTGAGATGTTTCTGTCATTGAGGAATCACCCTGTATATATTAGCTATACTAGGACAAAACCAATCATTTATTTAATAAAGAAAAACAAATTCTAATACTTTAAAAGTTAAATTAACACAAAAATTAGAATGGGTCGGTATATAGTTGTTATTTTACGTAGTTTAATATCGGACAAAAATAAAAATAAATTACGATAACCGAAACAGTACGATAGAGAAAATGATAGTAATATGCATAATATTAATTATATATATTTGTGAATTTGTGAATATGTCAACACAAACCTACGACTGCCATAGTTTGTTGACAATAAGGTGAATGCCAAAAATTGAATGGCTTCAATTATTTAGATTTTGGATCGAATCGAATGTTCATTTGATGAAATAAGACATCGTATTTTCAGCAACACAAGCATCATTCTTACACTGAAAACAACCGTAACTTCAATAGCTTAAGACAAACACGAAGTGGATAAATGTTAGGCCATAAAGGCGCGGATAATGGCTGAAATTGGATTGTTAGGGTCACACCGGACATCACTATTTTATCTCAAATTGCACCTATGAGAAATCCTTCGTTCAACGTTATAGATTAATTTATAAGTGAGCTATAAAATAGAGAAATTTTAGAACTCTAATTAAATATCAAACCAACTCATCTTCGGAATTTTCAAGCACATCATTTCGATGGGAAATTGGCAGATGAGCGGAGCGCACGCACGTGGAAATTCCGAAGGGATTGGATAAAACCACGCTTCAGAAAATTATATTAAAGGATTCTGTGTACAGAGTGGACAGTATTTGATTCGAAAAGTAAATGTAAGCTTAATCCTTTGTTTTCACCATCGCTCCAAAACAGAGAAGAATTTGAAAAGATAGGTAAGTAAAGAATTTTTAGTATTACATTCATATTTCCAGTTTACCGTGAATTTCAGAGGCTAGATGGTTAAAGGAGTTAGACGTGCCATAGACACCCTGTACAGAACATATCGCATAGAAATAACAGAAAATCATCTCCCGCAAGGATCGGTTCAGCGCTCCCGTTACATCCGTTTTGAACTCGTTCAAAACAAAGTTACATTTCGTCAGTACAAATTAAATTTTAACAGAACGTAATTGAACGCTTTACAGCGCTCAGTCTGCATTCCACTTATTTCAGCTTAATACGCGACCGCAAATGAATGTTCTCGTCATATCAAACGAAAATCAAATTTTGTCAGAATTACGTATTTTGAATTTCATTCCGTTACCACAAGCTTTAGAAAGGACTACTGTATAATAATGCGTTCACTTATCAAATACTTCAAATGTTCAACATTAGATGCATCCAGAAACTAACGAAAACCAATCCGAACTGATCCACATAAATCGATTTTTTTAATGTTACCACTATAATAATTATTATTAAATAATCATACACAAGAAATAATATGGTTTACTTTTATTGTTTCAGCAAAACTATAAGACATAAATAAGTCGGACAATTAAACACATTTACCCAGTTTGAGCGAATTATTTATTTTAATTGTGAAATACGATGCTTTCGCTTCGCTTCAATTTATACAATAATCTCGTTTAATGCGCATATAAAACAAATATGGGCTATTAAACGCTGGTTTCAAGAGCAATTAGCAAATTTTACATCTAAATTGCTATTTGTTGGTATGGTAATTTTTCCTATTTTATGAAAATGGAATAAAACTCAGGTGCAGTTAGGGAACATGGTGAAAAAGTGTAACAGATCATGAAATATATTTGAAATTTGATGACCAGCAGCAAGCCAGTATCAATAGCCTAAAACCGTCCACTGATTATTGCTCCTCATTGATGTTGACTACCCAGCAGAAAATTTTTTGTTTTAGCAAAGATCTTTGTCCATATTAATGAGCACAGGAATGTTGTAACAACTTCAAAAATAAAGCTAAACTCAAAAAAAAGCTGTTTTGCTCTAACCAGAAATATGCACTTAAATGGTGACCCTAGGTGGTTCCTTTGCAAAGTTCCTGAGCATGCAAATAGCACTCATCCATCAACACGCAGGCAGAAACTCTATTGATTATAGAATTGTAAAAAAAAGACAAAGTTCTGCACTACACAAAACTAGTATCTATGACGCCATTGAGTTTGATCTAATAGTAAAATGGGCGTCAATCAGTACCAGCTGCTTCAGCAGGATTTTTCAGATTTTCCTGACCGCTAGGGTAATTAATAGATTCCTATAGAAAATCAGCCGTTTTGTGTTCTTAAGAGTGGGTATGACACAGACCACTGCAGCAAGAAGGGAGCAAACTACGGAAATTATCCGAGCTATGACGTATTGTTCGTATCCTCCTTGATACACTAAAGTTATTTTGCGTGAGGAGTAGTCGGTTGTTGGTTCAAGCGGACTAATTGTAAGGTCTCACTCCAGTATTAATCTTCCTTGCTCTGTATTAGATTCTTCGGTCATTAAGACTGTAATTTTTTAATGCTTACATACAAACACAAACTTTATCCAGAGATTTGTAGACTCGACTGTTACAGCTCAAGGTCATATCAAATTAAATATAAAAAAAGGTTATGTCGTCCTATGGCATAAATATTTCTTTTCACTGAATGATGTCAACTCCGCCTCTTGGCCTCAAAAGTCATAAACTAAGAAATTTTCTCAAAAAAGCAATTTGAAAACAAATAATGAAACTTCAGAAACAAGATATATATATAATAGGCAATGTATATTTTTACTGGAAAAACGTGGCTAATTTGGGTAGTGAGACATTATCGACTTAATAAAACATGAAATAGGACACGCATATTTGGAATATGCAACCGAAAATACATGCAACAAAATTTATATTAAAATCTCGCAAATTATAGTTTTAACAAATGGAAAAACAAATAATTGAGAAAACGCAAAATTTTGCTGTATGTTGGCAATGAAGGCCACATATGATGCATAATTAATTTCAAACTGATTGTATTTTTAATATTTTGTACTTTGTCTACTACAAAAATTCTTGATAAACTGATGGAACAATGCTCATATATAATATTTAAAAATTCAGATAAAGAAAATTGGAAAATGAACAATTAAGTAATGTCAATATACTTGGTAGCAATCGGCTTCAAGTTTCTATTAGCCCTTTTGCTGAATTTTAGAGAAATTTTATTCAGTCTTTCATGATTGATTCAAGTTTACTAGAAAACCTTTCTATATAGACAAAGAATTTGAAAAATATCCAATAAACTGATCATTTTCATTAAAGTAAACTCGGTCATTGAGCAAGTTCACGTGCGGTTCGTTTTCTATCTTCGCGGATATCTTGGCAAAAGTGAGAAATTTCAAGTCAAAACGATGCGAGTACCTATATGTGTAATGAGTTGTATGTTGCATGCAAGATGAATTCTTAATTAGCCTTAAATAGCTATTTAACAAATACCGAGCGAATATTTTTGCATTTTTAGCCCGTTTGTCTGACTGAAAATATACCTCAGCCATGTGGATTATGAAAGTTCATGTGATTTGTGCAATTTATATTATTGTGTATTGTGAATATGTGGACTGTAAAAGACTTAATATTGTGCAACGTACTTTCGATGAGTGTTTTCAAACTAAAGAAAGGTGGAGATTAAATTGCTTATATATATATATTATTTTTCTTAAAATAAATTAAATAATCCCATTGTCGACTGTAGAAATCTAAAATTTTGAAAGCTTACTAGTTAATATGACTGTTAACCTAATTGAAGACAATCTAAATGGACCATACGTTTGATTTTAGTTTTTCCTGTTTATCCGAAAAAGCTGCGAGAGCACTGGAAAAAGCCATGGACTGGAACGTACCGTTAATAGACGGAATGAATTTATTACGAAATAACCAATCAATTAGCCATCGACAAGCAAGGTTATTAGGTATATTTTTTAATTAAAACTCTGATACTAAATTTACCGTAGAATATTCTGTCCTAAGTCATTCTATATACCATAAACAAATAGGTGCATAAACAAAATAAAATAGCACATATAACATTTCTTGCAGGTTTCGATCATCTCAGTCAAGCAATTAAGCATTTTTTCCAAACTCATGTAATATCTTTGGAACTCGGAGGAGCTACCAATCTGGGCAGGAAAGGTGATGGTGGTGTGGGATCAGGCTTTGGAAGTGGATTCTTTAACAAAAAGGCCATGAGGAAAGAGGGAAGATACGTCAATTACGCATTTATGGTGCTTTTAGGTAAAAAATATAAATGAATTATAAATTTCAATAACCGTGTCCATTAAACGTTTCCAAGATACACTTAATTAAACTGCAATATGATGCTCTAAATTTATATCATTGATGATCATTCTTACAGACTGATAGAAAACTGACGTCACTATTGTAAACCGTAATCATAAAGCGTCTCGGTTGGGAAGGCGCAATTTCTTAATTTGATTATGATTCAGCAAGTTTTTCTAATTTTTTTCCAGGTATATTTGGTCTAACTGGGCCACTAGTAATGAAAATCCTGGCCCTAATGGCTGCCAAATCCATCTTGGCTGCTAAAGCTGCCCTAATAATCGTTGGATCTGTAGCACTGAAAAAGCTGTTTGAGAAAGACCATACTGCAGAACCTGCGGTTAAAGTGCACACTATTAACCACGATGACGATGACCATGATAGAGTTTTCAGATATGGGTTATCGGGATACGGCTATGAGAATTATAGTAAAGGTCAAAACAGTCCTTACGCTGGGTATTATGACGAATATTATAAGGGCAACGTAGCTAGAGAGAATACGTAAATTGTTGCAGTTAATTTTTTAGTGTTTATTTATTTATTTATTTATTTATTTACAATTTATTAAACATTTTCCCACGAAGTGTTCCTGGTAATCAGCCCTAAGATGAATGTGTATATTGTATACAACCTAGTATTTTGACCTACGCAACTAGGTATTGAATCAAGACAAAACATTCAATCGGAAATTCTGATTTAGGAAATAAAATGTTAAAATTCCCGGGACAAACAATAAAAAGAGTCAATTTCAAAGAATAAATATTTCAATCTGTAAATAAGGAAAGTAATTTGCAATGAGAAATAAAAATGAATTGTAAAGATATTTTTTGTAATTGATTCTACCGGGTAATGTTATAGGTATTTGCATAACAAGTGAAAAAAGTTATCAAATACGGTAATTTTATTCTGAGTTATGTACACTGTTTTTTCCCACTACCATGGATCACAAGCAGAAAAAAATAAAATTGTTTTTGTGACTGGTACCCGAACCCAGGTCATCACAGGAAAAATCTCACATTGCTTTAACATCATTAAAACAGATCTGCGCATGTTAGCGATGCTGTTCACATTTAGTGATATTTTGTTGAATATTGTTATCAAAATTTTCATCTTTTTGCTATTTTGGAGACATGTAGAATATAAATAACGAGGTTATTGGTAGCTCGATTAATTGACTGATACAATACCATATTCCTATAAATAATTCTTCCAACCAGAGTAGTTCATTGCGCCATGTCTATTATTCATTCGTTCTTCCTAACACAGTTAAGTGTTAGCATTTATTGTCACGAGTATTAACTTTGTTTCTTACATCTAATTCCATAAAGGGTCGTGGAGAAGCGTATTTACCCATATTTAGTACGGCAAGCATACTTATATACGTACATATATAGTACACATGTTTTATAAAGGTATATGAAAAAGTGACCGATATTGAGCATAAAACAAACCTTAAAGAATATATGTATATAAAAGGCAGTGAATAAATGAACAACATAAAATACTTATATAATAACAAAAAAACTTTATATATCATTAAAAATATGCGGCTTTTTATTTAACTAGTATTAAACTACGATCTGATTAAGTTTAATTATAGAACAATTCTTTAGTTATTTTTTTCCAATGAAGAAATAGGTAGCAAAAGTGACTCATCTCTGAACATAAAAATACATTTAAAAACAAAACATTAAATTAATATCACTGCAGATTTTGTCTTATTAAAAATATGTTTATCCTTTTTCCCAAAATTATATATCAGCTTATTCACAAAGACGATTTTAAAGTAGATTCATAATGATATAATTAAAATATAATCAAAATCCATTTTTTGAATTTAAGACTTTTACACAAGTCAAACCTTGATGCAACAATTAACTAATTTTAATTAAAAAGAAAATGGAAGACGTTATTTATAAACTCTACGACCAATTTTAATATCATGGCTTTTTAAATGACAATTCTGCATAATACCACATGCTAACAATGACGGTAAGCAGACATATACGTATATAACTTTCTCTGTCTAATTTGATATTTAAGACAAAACAAAAAACAGTAAGATTTTCATGTTTTCTGTATTTCTATCCAACTCAATTAAATTCTCGCAGCTCTTGATATGTCATTCAAACTGTGTTTATTCAAATTTGAAATTGCTTGCAATTCAAAGCTTTTGATAGATTTTTATAATATAAGAAAAATTTGACAAACAATTTAACATTTATTAGAAGAAAATAAAACACACCTATACCGAGTGACTTATGTGGAATAAACGGTTTTTGTAAGAGTTAGAAAAAAAAGTGGAAAAGCAAATAATTATAACGGAAAAATAAAGTCTACTCGTCTTTCATTTTGAGCAAACTTATAGCATATAATTAGTTTTAAAACCTAATCTTGCTCATTTGATTTCACATCAAAATACGTAGTAAAAGAGTGCAAGTTGTGCGTAGTTGAAATCGAGTTAAACATGTCTTGATATCTGAGGCAAAGCAAGTTTATTAATGAAGCGGTAATCACCCTACAAGGAATCTCAGACAACAAAAAACAGCATCAGTAATAGCGGCACTAATTAAAAATAACAACGTATACACAAGGTGTCCCAAAAATGCATGTCAAAAATTGATCCGTAAGATTTTTTGGATCAATGCATTAAGATTTGACTCAAAAATTATTTAAAAAGTATATCGTTTATAAAATTTTAACGACCAAGATTCTTGAAAAAAAAATGTATTTTTTTCTATACCTAGACAGTGCTTCAGATGGATCGCAGTAAAACTCATTGTACATTTATGCATTAATATAGGGTTTGTCAGATTATCTTCAGAAAAACCCACAATTTTTTCATTAAATAACACTATTATTAATCTCAAAAGAAATTTCAAAAAATGTTAATGCATTTTTATGAGAGTTTTCATAAGTCACATCAACGTTCATATCGAGAAGTATCCATAATTATCCAAGGGATAGTGAATTAGTTTTTTGCATGGGAAAAGAAAATTACTTTTTTCGGCATAAAATGTTAACTGTAGGACAAATTTCCCAATGATAGAAAAGTTGAAGAAAGGTTAATGTAATGTCAAAAAAAAAATCAATACGATATAGGTACCCAGTGAAAAATTCCGGCCATTTTTGTACAAAAACAACTAAGAACTGACCACTTGTATATTGCGAACACTTAAATTTTACATAAAAACAATCCCATTAGTAATAAATAAATGGACGAATAAGTTTTATTGAAACCCATTGAAGTGGTCTCCAGATTTAGCGAAAAATATGTTTTTTCTTCAAAAACTGACCGTTAATAGCGTCTAAACGAGATACTTTTTTCAAATAATATAATGATACCATTGAAGAAATAACCAAATATTAATGTATTGACACAAATAATCTCATGATACCATTTTCGACATGTATTTTCAAGACACCTTGTATATAAAGTTAGATAAGCTCTATTTAACAAGGTGTGAAGCAACTGTCAGATTTGATCCTACCTTTGACTCGTTTGTCAACATAAAAGTATGGACCGAATCAAAGAAAGTTTATGGTTGCGCTTCTACTAATAATAAATCTTTATTTGCTGAATAAATAACTGAGGCAACATTTACATTTATATATCGATTTAATAAGTTATATTTTAACTTCCCCTCAATGCACTCCACGCTTTTATGTGCACAAAAGGGTCAAAAGGGCACTAGTATTTGAAAACTTCTTCACAAGTTGTTAAAATTGTAGCTTTCATAACATCTAACCTCCGAGCAAACAAACAAACTCAGAAACATAAATAACAATTATTATATCTAGCTAAATGTCACACTAAATCATACACTTACCTATGAAACAATAAGTTTTAACAATCATAAATCTGTATTCAGCATCTTTTTTTCATTTACAAGCAAAATTACATAAATTACCTAACCCCCAGCTTTAGAGCCAGCCAGTTTTTTGTAATCTGGAGTGGTGCTTTCCAGACTACCCATAGACGTGGCCGTTGAAATTTCACTTGACAAAATCTTTTCGACTTCTGGAGTGGATTGACTCGGATGAAGAGAATGCGGTGATGGAAATTCTGTTTCCGTTTGTAATGCTGCCAGCTAAAGTATGAGTTAAAACAAATATAATAATTCGATGCTGGATAAATATTATATTTTGATCAATGTAGTGCCTATTGTAGAATATGAGGCAGTTTTTATAGGCAATTGTTAATTTAGTACTGAAAAATGTGAATCAAAGCTATTGATTAATTAAAATAAAATTAAGGGATCAGAAAGTTTTCAGGTAAACCTTGAGCAAAAATCACAGACAATTTAAGCTTCCAGTGTCTCATCCTCATCCAATTTTTAGACATGAAATTAATCAGTTTTATTAGCGCAATAATTATTACTTATCAAGGAACAATTCTTGTGATTATGTGAGCTTAAAACAATCATTAATGGTGCAGCAACAAACTTAAATAGGAAGTTTTGTAACATGCCTATTACTACTAATAACACCTAACAATAGGTTTAAATGAAAAGCATGCACAAATAACAATAATTGTCTAGATTGGTTGATAAAAGCAGCATGCCACCTTATCTCTCTTCCCAAGAGCAAATACTTAACTGGGATATCATTTTGTAAAAAGAAGAAAAATGTAAATCGGTTTTAAAGTTGCACGCGTTGGCAACCCTACAAAAACAAGTAAATTCTAAATTAGTCATTAGTCAAATACTAAAAAAATGTTTTTTTATCTCAAAATTGTTAAATTTCAAACCCCAAATAATATCTGCTTTACTTCACATCACAGAAATTCTAACAGTCATACCTGAATAAGCTCTTTCTGAGATTCCCTCGCTTCAAGGAGGAAAATACTTTCCTTCACTTCTTTACTAGAATACTCGTGGATTTTATCGTAAATCACCCCATGCAGACCCAATTGCTTAAGGAACTTTATGGTAATTGGGTCAGCGTTTTGATCACCCCAGCAGAATATTATTAAATTGGCATTTTTTGCTATTTGAATCTACAAAGGCAGAACAGGTTAGGATGGATTACTATTAACAAAATCAAAATAATGTAAAATTGCAATCTACTAACGTCCACCAAATGGTTGCTATTATCCCAAATTTTAATTGAACTTTGAATAATTGAATGATTTTGTTTAGAATCTAGAAAACTGGATCAAGGTCAATACTGGCTAGAAAAATAATAACTGTTGATAAAAACGAGTAAATAATTGGTACAGAGGTACAAAATAGAACATCCGCATTTTGGCACCCTATTTCTAATTCTACGAAAACGAGTTATGGCTTTATGTGTTAGATGTTTATTTCTCTGCTATAGTCAGATATGAGAACCGATAACATTTAAAATTAACCTTTCCAAATTAAAGTTTTGTACTGTAAGTATATAATGTTGAAAACACATGGCAATACAATCTTTCACTGAATCTAGAACCATAATTATTAAGCAATAAAAGAACAATATTTTCTATTCATTTTTTCAGAACATGCATTTTTAGAAATTTTCTTTATTTTAATTATTTATTTTAGGCTAAATACAAAATAACCAAACATAAACTTTTAAGTCCTTTTAAGGAAATTACATATCTGTAAAAAAATGACATTAAAAACTTACCAATGGCGGATGACGCAACACATCTTCTGTATGCACATTAATGCCCAAAATCTCGATCATAATCGCATACTGAGTCGCTGATTTTATGGACCAACATCTCGGATCAGCATATCTCGGGTAAATCTCACTCTCCCCTATAGTCAAAAACATCACAGGATACTTATTTTGTTTGAATCTGATTACCTGACAGATATCTGGGTTAAAACAGGAGAATATGATTCTCCGATCTCCACCAAACCTGAGGAGAGGCAATAAACATTCCATTATTAAAAATGTACATGAAAGTTTCTATCTTAATTCCAAAATTTACCTTAAGACCACTTCCAAAATGGTATCCAAATACAAATTTAAATCTGTTGGATGATACAGTTCATATGAGCCATCAGCAAGCTTCATAGTCCACTTTATTTCAATATTGAAGCCTACATGAGGAGTTAAAGTTTCAAGAACTTGTTGCAAAGTTGGAAAAGGTTGATGGTCTTCTAATTCTTCATCGAAAAATTTAGGATTTTTAGATTTACCTTCTGTTAGATGATAAACCTGAAAAGTAGTAAAAAGTGCTTTAATAATCATAAAATAGGTTTGTGAATGTAACATGTTTTAAAATATGTAATGAAGTTATTTCAAACCAAAACTTCCTGAAACAATTTTTGCAAATAAAATCGCCTTTTTACATGTTTGAAAAATGAATATTAAATGGGGGGACTAAAATGCATGTTCATCATTGTTAAGAAACTCTTGTCAAATTTTTTTTTTTTTTTTAAACTGCTTACTTTCAACAACCTCAACTGCTCCAGAGTAAGTTCTTTCAATGGAATTTCCAACATATCCATTGTTTCAATGTCCTTCTTCTTTTTCATTGAAATGCACACATGAAAATCATGGTAAATAATAGGTATCAAATCTTTACTTAACTGCACATCAAACTCAACAAAATCAGCCCCATGCTCAATTGCATTTTTCATTGAAGCAATAGTATTTTCCCTAACTTCAGCACAATTCTGCACTTTGGTTTTAAAGCTAGATCCAGATCCCCTATGCCCTACATCTAATCCTGACCTGGTTTTTTTCCAATGTCTGGCATAAGAAATACTCATATCACATTTATAATTAGGCATTGCCCCTATTAATAGATAGTCTACTCTTAATTCTCCTAATGGTTTATGTTTTGTACTTGTTACTGGCATTATAATATTTCCTTCAGAAGATGATAGGACGGTGGGAAGTAAATAACTGAAGCCTGCATGATGAGGAGGTTCATTTTCCTGAGCTTGGGAGGAATAGACGTAAAAATCAAATAAATAAGCTGTGTTATGAGGAAATAGGACTGTGCTTTGAAAGATGATCATGTCATCTTTAGTAATGTTGGTGCCAAATTGCTTTTGAGGTACAAAAGTTGGGTCATCATCATTTAACACTGCAACTTCAGTGAAGGAAAATTTTGCACTCTCTGTGCCTTCCTGAGTATCACTCAAAGACTCCTCTAAAGCTTCAGACATAGATAATGGAGAATTAGAGCTGTGGGATCTCAAATTAATTGGAGTTACTTTAATGAAGACTTGGCAGGAGGAGTATTTAGATCTCCAAAGAGTGAGTGGGTTATTACAAAGCTTCAATTGAACTGTAGATTCTTTGCAGAGCCATCCCCTATCAAAATTCTCACTTTCATCATAACTTCCATAAATTTGAATATTACTGTCTGAATTGGAAGAAACTTCTGAAAGATCTATTACTCTAGGCTTGATATTAGTTTCCCAACTCCGAACAATCACTTGTATTCCACTTTCAATAATCACACAAATACAGTAACGATACTGAACTTTCCTCTTATCTGTGATTTCTATCACTGTAGACCAAATATCGGAATCACCTTCCTGCTCTAAAGGCACACTTCTTTCAGGCGTCCATGAGCCTAGCTCTTTAAAGTTACCCACAACACATACAGTTTCATCCTGTTTCAGTAATGGAGCTTTAACTCGAAACTGCCAATTGCAAGGTGCAAATTCATTAGAAGTTACCAAGGGGCTGGTGCTAGGGATATCCCCTTTGCCCTCTCTTATACCTGCATTGACTGGGTTTTTTGCGAGAGAAAACCAATGTTGCATTTTCGCACAAGGGATATCCACAAAGCTAGAAAAATGAAATATTGGGCATTTAAATTATTATTGAACTTTAAAAATAAACTAGAAAATATACGATGATATCAACTATCGTTCCCGAACTCAAGCACCCGTGAACTTATCAGAACAGAATTTAACTGATACTGGCAGATAACAAAAGTGAAAAATAAAGCCAATTATTCAAACAAATAATACTTATTGTTATTATGGAGTAATTTATATTTAAATTATTTGACGTATATCATGTGGAAAATGTAAATCGCAGTGACATCATATCTCAATCGTATTATATTTGACTTTGATCGTTGACATAAGAGACTGTAGACTATGTAGACATATTATATGATATGTCATAATAAGAAAGTATGTTTTTGGATTCTTATAATGTATTTTTAGGTTCTCACTATTTTCATAAGACCATTTACAATGGTTACAAAAATTTATAATTTAAACTAGTTAGAACTCCTTTTGCCTGGATACAACGAAACTATCAAATTTCTTATTAATACAGAAAAGTCAACCAGAAAGAAAATTTGAAAATTGGTATAAATTTTTTTTTGCAGAGATGTTCTCAAAAAATTTAGTGGTATCGTAATGAATCTGCGTACTCTTATGATTTCGAAAAAAAACAGAAATAAGTTTTAACTATTTCCTGAGAAATATTATTTGGAAGAAACACGGAGAAATTATTTCACAGAACTTGTTTAATCGCTTACTTTGTTCACAAGCTAATTATTATTATTCCAAAAAAATCCATTTTATGCTTCTTTATTTCGTTTTATATTCGTTTAGTTATATCATTCACACCCAAATATACAGGGCGTATTAAAAAATTGAAAAATAACACACAAGACATCCAAGAATTTCTTGACAATGGTGAATGAGAATTTTAACCATACCAAAACATGCATCTGACAAATTAACTATGCGATCTTGCAGGTTTTCGACTCATTCCAACTTACTTAATTGAACCTTAATTGTTAAAATCTGTTGAAAATCGATAAATTATTAAAACAAGAGAAAGATAAGTGATTATTACTTACATCGATCTCAAGTAATTACCTCTTCCAGTTTATATAAAAAAAGACCCACAAAGCCACCTTGAAACTTTATAAATGAAGACCCCTTTCACTTTTTATTTTTCCACTTCAAACTCTTATACTTCTTTGATTAGCAGTCGAAATTTTCTGATAGCGGTTGACATGTAATTTTTAAGATCAAAATGAGTAAAAAATCACATATCCATATGGTTTTGTATATAATTTGCAAGAATTGAAGCAAACAAATCTGTAAAAACAATTGATGGACTTTAACTAATTGCGGGAAGGAGTGAATGATGAATAATCTTAAAGATAGAAGACTAAGGTTCAAATTTATTGTTATGCTGACAATTTTAACTGCCAAAAAAACTTAATTTTTCTCAAGCTAATGTTAACCTTGTATTCATATTTTTGCTCTTAAACTTTTCAATCTTTGTCAAGATCATTGGCATGCTAACTTTATAGGGACATTTCCAAGGTAAATGTTCAGTTCGCCAGCATTTCGAGTAATTAAATAAATAAACAAACGGAAATAATAACCAGTTTTTTTATTAAAACGGATTATAAAAGCAAAGAACAGCATCTAAACACCTATGTACAAAGCAAATACTTAATTAAGGACAATAATTATTATTTACCAGCTCCTTAAAGTGTTATATCGAGAGCTAAAGTACTGTGTCTCGTATGTTACAAAATACAAATTTTACAGAAAACTATTATTCTATAGAAAACTAAATTCAATTATCATTATCTTAACATAAATAGGTACTGGTGGTACCTACCAACTGGTTTACCTTGTGTTCCTGTGAGGAATGAAGTTTAGTGCCTTTACAAGAATTGCAGGATTCTATTTAATGGCTCTTAAAACATAAACTAGATTTGCAAAAAATTAAGACTTTCAATTCGACACAATCGGGAGAGACAGAGATAGATCAGAATCTTAATTATTAAATATTTTGCATTTTGGTTCAAATAAAACAAAACTTCGTCATCTGCAAAATCCTTTGATCCATATACCTTTATTATTAAAAAGTTTTAATTATCAAAAACTATCAACGTTCAAAAAAGTCGCTCCAGTAAAATTAATATCACATTGTTGCCATTAGGGCTCGCACTAACTAACATGGTCGACTTTTAGCTTTGGCCTGAATAATATTCGAAGGCGTGTGCTAGAATCTCATAAATTAACGATTACCTCTAATATCACAATTTTTTGTAAATTTACAACAACGGTTAATGCACAAAGGGACAGTTGGGTTCGTTTCTGCAATAACCGTGATTTTGTTTGTTCTTGCATAACCTACCACCCCTTGGTGCACCCCCGCCTCTCTTATTCCAATTTCTCTGTCCCAAATTCATTTGCACCCATCCACCATTATTGTGTCCACCACCTCTAGGGAAGCCTCCACGACCTCCTCGATTGTTAAAATTATTATGACCATACATATTCATGTTAGGGCCAGGAGGGCCGTTAAACGGTTGTTGCATCGGGAAGCTGGGATCCATGTTTCCATGTGGCATGAAACCATCAGTACCAGGGCCGTACATTGCAGGATTCATTGGACCCACTGGGTTCATCATATCGGGCTGGTTCATTTGCATTGAAGGTCCCATCATGTTGTTGTGCATCATGTTTGGTGGTATAAAGTTACCTGGCACTTGAGGTATCGGGCCGTGGGGGCCTGGGAACCTGTTAGGGACACCCATGTATGGGACCGCCCCAGAGGTTACATTTCCCATAGCGTTGAAATTCGGATTGAAGGGCATATTGGGGAACATCGTTGGTGCCTGAGGTTCAATTTGAGGCACGTTGCCTTTAGGTTCCGGCCATGGTGTTTGCCGTAAATCTATTTCTTGACTCTCAGGGTCTTCAAGAGGAATAATAACTGGATCGCTGATTTGATGGTTTTCAGGAATTGGCTCTTCCGCACTATCAGGTATTCTCCTCTTATCGTAGTATAAAGCTGGAAGCACAGTTTTTTCCCGAGCAAACTGAATATCCTTTTCTAGACTCTTATATCCAGGGGCAATAAGAGGTTCAGTTTGCTCGCAAATATACAACATCCTCCAGGTCATTTGCGGCTCCATGACGTCCTCATTAGCCAACTTTCTGGACATCATAGCTTCCCGCTCACTACTGACCTCCATCTTGGCCATATCATTGAAGGTCTTCGTTACGTTAACTCGCTCAGTCTCATCCAGTTCAAAGTATCGGATTTCTACTAAATCATCCTCAGCCTTCCATTTAATTGATCTTTTAGGCCCCCTTTTCTTGGAATACAGAAGAACTCCTTTAAGCCCTCCATTCATTCTTGCTGTTGTAGGAATTTCATCAGCGTCTATTTGGTTAGTCGTGTCTGTAGGCGTGGGAGGACTTGCTGGTGTTTCTAAATCTTGATCTGTAGTTTCTGAATCTATAGTTGTGTTTTTTTCTTCAGAAGCAGCTTCATCAGTTTTCTCAGATTCTTCAGTTAAAGTATCCTGGTAAAAATTGATGGGCGCCATGGATTTAAGCCCTATAGTGGGGCTTGTGGGAGATCCAGGCACTGCAGCCGTTTCATTCGTAATGGGAATCTCGGCGGTGGCACTATTTCCCTCTTTGGTCACGCTGAGTCTTCGTTTTCGCTTTTTGGCGTCTTTCTTGGGAACTGAAGCCGTCATCAGGGCGTCCATGAACATGTCACTTTCTTGTAAAACAGCGGCTGCAATAGAAATGATAATTTTAGTTTTATACATAGAGGCTGTAAATGAAATTATTTATTAACAATAGTTTAATTATGGGAGAAGAAACAGTAATATAGTGGCAGAGTTTTGGCGAAGGGAGAGATTAATACAAATTCTGCAGGAATATTATTATATTATTGCAAAATTTTCTACATCATCATTTTAACAGCTCACTAGTTTTTTGGAGTTAATAAGTTTGATTGATCAGTGCACAAATTTCCTTCTTTGTAACATTTAGCGTTTACTTTTTATACTTAAGTAAATGATCTGTATGGTAAATTGATAACAAAAAGTTTAACACCAAGAATAATGATAAAAAAAACTAATTTCATTAATCTGTCAGTAGTTCTCTTTTTATTTTTAGTGTTAATAAATACTAAAATAACAATCTACAACACAATAATCCATAAGAACAATCATTTGTTGTACAACAGCCACGTAATACCAAATCGATTATTCCCCCACTGCAACTTAATATTTACCATAGTATTGTTCATCTGCTTACGTAAAACAATATATGTACGTTTATTTTGACTCCTAATGACCAGCCTGTAGTAAAATGTTATATTAACTAATAAATTATGATGATGTATAGTTAAAAGCCTCATTATTGAATTTTGATTTAGCTAAAATGGGCCACAGAGGTTACATGAAGCTTGAATTATTGATTCAAAAACATCCCAGAAAAAGTACCACATTGATTATAATTAGTATTAATTCTGCTACAAAGCGAATGTCGACATTAGTTTCAAGTATATAGGCTAGTATAAAAAGTTTGTAGGTAATCCTCGATATTTTCTAGTAACTAAACTATTTCCTAAAATAATTTACCAGGACCATTTATTTGTTCCAAGAAGCCAAACACCAAGATGGTGTGGAACTAGCTGTACTGATGTTAACGGCTGTTAATGTTAAATAGACTTTTTTTGGGAAGTATGAAGAGCTTAGAATAACTTGAAGATTTAATTTTTCCTCTTGGGTAACGTTATCTGCGCTTCCTCTTCACTTTATGGTCTTCACAAAACAAACATAATAATAAATTCAACGATTTATCATAATAGACGACCATGAGCCTAAAAGGTTTTGAATATTACACAGGTTCCAGAAATATCTAAAGCCCCGCTCGAATTCAGCTTTTTTAAAGACATTGTCGCAACACTACACAGTTTATCAGATCAAAATTTTTGGTACGTAACACCCTTAATTCCGTTTTTCAATTATTTTTATTATTATATATGACAATTTTACTCCCGTAAGTACCTAAATTTTTTGGATATACAATTTACTATGCAAACGACCGATAAAATATTTTGAATTACATACACATAACAAATTCAAAGACGTTTTCTTGACTCTTTCATGACAATTGACTATACTGAATACTGAATTATCCTTAATATTTTCTAAATTACCAAGGAAAATGACTTAGATAAGATTTTGTTAATAAAGACAGATATTATAAGGGTAATAACTCTGAACTTTTTGAGCACATATTGCTCTCTGAAATAAAAGTTGTAATTTCGACGTAAAACATTGTAGGTCATCATTACTTTTAAGTGAGCCTGATGCGAAAAAAAATCGTCAATTAACAACTCAATACTTTCCACATTTTTTTCATCTACAATAGGACACGTGTTCTCATAACAGCACTGCATGTTCAAATATTGCACAATCAGTTTGACATAATTCCATCTATTTCGGCCTATATTCTTAGAAACAAAAAAACTAAAGGAACTATTTTGAAATTTCATCACCTTATGTCTATAATCAAAAAAGAATCATCAAGAGTATCATCTAAACTTATCATATTTTATTAAGCATATTTTCAGCAACTTCACACCACCTATGATTATGTAACTAACAGTAGTATATACATCATGCAAAGTATGACCGAAGGTTTATGCCTATGTAGGTGTAGCATGTGGGCAAAATGCAGCTAACTTTTTGTCATTATTCTCAAGTCTCTGTGAGTAGGGCTTAAAATTCCTTGCTATACATAATATATTAAATCCATAACTCAAAAATCGAAAAGATTAGAAACGATCAGTTTTCAAATATTTTCGACGTTCTTAATTCTCTTCTTCCCTCTTACTATTTTTGAAGTATTTAACGTAACAGCTTAAATGATTATTGTACAAATTAAGAAAATAATATGCTTTTCTGCGTATCACCATTACCCCAATTATTTATATATAGTTTTACTTAGGTTTCAATATTTGTCATTTTTCTTATGATTTGTAATTTTTTATATTAAGGTATATTACATTACGAAAGTTGGAAGACGCATGTGACAAGCGAGTCATAAGTTTACTACCTAACGGCAGGAGAGGTCAGCAACTTTGTAGAGGGAAGTAATGTTCTTACTTTTGAGCTATACACAACAGTTTCTATACAACCTACTGTTGTTATCATAAACTTGTAGGAATTTCAATTCTGGCAATCTTCAGAAACGACGTTCGTTTTGATTGTATTCCGAAATCCTAAAACAACATACGTAATCGACAAGAAAATAGTAAGACATCAGCGCAAATCAGTTTCTCTTTGAGCATATTCATATTACATAACAGGATTAAGATTCGTTACAATAGCACTTGCCTGTAAATTTGAAAACCGGAGATACCACAAGTTAAAAGGTGACCATTGGCAGAAACATGGTTTTTATCCGAAAATTGGAGGAAATGCATGGTGTTGAAATTTACAATTTAGATTAGTTTGTTTACCATTATTCCTTGGAAATTTGTCAAGCTTTTTTTTATGAGCGAAGTATAAAATACGCGGCGCAAATTCCGCATTGCTCATAGAGCCCGTAGCCTTACAACAAAGTTCACAGACATTTACATTTTATAACTTTTTACCTTACATGTCGAACATGGATTTGAATTAAAACCTTGAAAAGCGCAGTCATTTTTACAATAATAATGTAGTTTTGTTTCTTTTATATATCTTAATCCTTTTTCTACAAAAATGGATTTAACGAACACTATATCTTTGCGATTTCCGAAATTCCAATTATTTCAGCACGCTCATTTCCAAAGTAAACATTATTTGCTAACTTGACAAGCACAACTCGTATTCGCCAAACTAATCGTTCACTAATAAATTACTATTTCACTCTCAACATGGGAACATTAACACAAACATGCCAAAAGTCTATTACCTGCGACGGCAACGCGTCAGCCTAATAACATTTCGTTAGTATCACAAATTAAAAGCAAAACAAGCTAAACTGCCTCTTATAATATAGTAGTCAAGTTCAAGTTGATAATAATGGCAAAAAACGAATTGAAAATTTTAATCTGGATACCCTATGCTTTTATGAAATCATCAACTTTTGAAAACGGCACGTTTGCGCCAATGGTGACCATTTGACGTGTACATAGTATCTTCAGCTTTTGGATTTCTTATTGCTGATCACTTTATAAACATTTTAAGAATGTTTAACATTTTCAACAAAGAGGTTTAAATTGAGAAAAAAGTGAAATTTACGGAATATACTGACAAAAAGTCGATAGTCAAACAGAGATGGGCAGTAATTGAGGAGCTTTTAAGCAAAACCGAATAAAAGCGCTAAAACGATTTCTGAATTTCTTTGGTTTGGATCTCGAAAACCGCTTTGTTCGGCTTCGTACGAAAACATCGATTTAAACCTGAAATCTAGATGTTTTTTTTTAATTTTGCTAGATGCTAGATACTTTACATCCTTAACTTTAACGACAACGTGAAGCCACGTTTAATGCTAACTCGATTATAAAATTGAGAGCTCCAAAGCTCCTCAATGATTACCTGCAAAGTACAGCTCGTCAAATGTAGGAAGAAACCGTGGTTTATCATCATATTTCGACTCACCTATTCGATGCGCGGTACAGTGCTTGTGCCTTTGCGAGAGACCATAGTTCAGGCAATCTAGTTTTGTACAGTGAAACATGTTCGCTTAAACAAGGTAATGTGGCTGGACATAGTCATAATTCGCGTCTTGCTCATCTTGTCTCTTTTCTTCCGAATGCTTTCTCTCTCTGGCCTTCGCGCCATCTAGCAAAAATCCCAAGTCTCTTCCTTTGACCAACAGTAGCTCTACCGTCGCTCATGCATAAATGAATCACGATCCAGGACCGAATCTCGAAATTTTCTGCATAATTCTGCAATTATGTGCCATACTTGGCTCTTTATGATCGATTTGATTGTCTTTCTATCTTCAATAAGCAATTACATTCTATGAAATGACCACGAAACAAATTGCAATTTTGTAATTTTCTTCACCCACATTTTTTTTTATTATTTCACTGTTAATATCATTAATATGTAAATATATTTCTACAAGAACACTAAAAACGTTCCCTTATTTGCACTAACGTTTCAAATTGAAGGCGATTTCTAAGATGGACAAGTCTTACATTTAAAATAAATTGCTGTGGGACAAATCCGTCTCGACTTTTGACTAAGAAGTAGTGAAAATGGCCCTTAAAGTATCTTTTATAGAAAGTGACAATTTGATTGCGCTAACATAAATTGTTGTCACTTTCCGCATTTTAATTTTAGGAGTTTAAATGGAATTTGGTCTCCCGATGCTACAGTTACACCTACGTTTTGATATATTTTGATTTTTCTCCTCTACTAAAATGTGATTCAGTGTTACATACTTCTTGTAATATAAACTAATCAATTGTGTTGTGTGTCATTTATTGATATTGAAAAAATTACTGAAATTGCCGTGCTTGCGTGTTTGTGCATCTAAAATTGCAATATTATAATTTTAACCGTAGTGTTAACCACAGTTTTCCTAACTTATGTATATACTTATAATGAAATAGATAAGCAGCATCAACCAACTAGGTGAAACAATGAGCTGTTTAAAAAATATCTTATCTTGGTCTGTAAATGAGTAATTGCCTGATATCGATTTATGTAATCTTATTATCAAGTGTAAAAAGTACCAGTGACACTAGTGATCGAATGCAAGTTCTACTGTAACATTACGTATGTAGTTATCACAGATAGTATGTATTCATTTCAACAAAGAAATGCTTCAAACATCACGTGCATTTACATTAGTAAATAATATCTAACTTATATGACCAAGAGACTAAAAACATTCAATTTATTGTTCTAACTTGACTTATAATAGTGTTTTATATTCACCCAAGGCATCTGTTTTAATCAATTAATTCTAAATCCACACGATGTTAATATCTTTTTCAAAGAGTGAAACAATGATATCAAATCAACAACGTCTACCATGACTATTTCAGTAGAATCTATAAAATATTCCCTATAGGTATTAACTTGACTATAAAATGAAAAATCAGGACTGGAAAGCTGACAGGAAAACTGTTAACACCTACTAAAGGGGAAATGCCTTACTGATACGAAAAGCAGTCTACAGATCTTGTAAAAACTGTATCATCAAAATATTTTTATTAAGAGCCTCATTTAGACGAATGAAAATCTTGATCAATATTTGATTATATCTATCATTCGGTTTTCAAGAAAGCCCAATTTTTTAACGCAATAATTATCGTTAAATGTTTGAAATAACTGAAGAGAGATAACTATTGGAGATATGATAAACTTAGAGAATGCTATACGAATCTCTGAGCCAAAAATTTTTTATCAATTCGTTATTTTTACGTAGGTTCTAATATTTATTATCTCTTTCTATTACTTATTTTCTTACACACACTCAAAACCTGTTCCTTAATTTGGTTGTTTGCTCAACAATGACATTTTTTACACTACCTACTCTCTTTACCGTTGAAAGCTCATCATATATCTTGACTTATAGTTATACCAGGTAATTCTAGATACATGAAACAAGCAAATATCTCGAAATCGGGAAGATCTAAAAAAATGTTCGAATAAAGCCTCTTTTATTGTCGGCAATTCAATTTTTTATGCTGTCAATTGTTTTCAAAGTCACATTTACCTGTCTTGGGATCAGTTCCGTTATTTCAAATAAAACACCCAATTTTTTTTTTGGAGATTCGAATTCTTTGTCGACAGTAAAAATGTTCTTACTTCATTTTTCTTTTCTGAAAATGATAAAATTAATAATATTTTTAGATACAAAATAAACACTTCATTAATCTTTGTTAAAATATCTGAGTAATTTTATTTGTTATGTAGTAAATTTTATTTTATTATTAAAAAATTGGTACATTTGGTACATTGGTACATTGGTAGGAATGGTGCCCCTGCTATTCAAGGTACTTAATAATTCTGTTTTGAAATTATTGTGTAGTATTTTCTAGCAGGTTAAGATGCGATATTTCAACAAACACTCATAGTATAGGCGCAGCACACGCGAAGCATAAGGGTACATTATAGTTTAATATCGAAAATTTCTTGACACAACTATTGCGAGAAATTTAACAAAACTAAACGTGTGTTTTTTTTATCTAAAGTTTTGATTTGAATTGACAATTGGATTTGTCTGCTTTAACAAAAAAAATTATTAAATTGAATTTCTAGCACTTCCGATATAAGAGTTTATTTTGTATCTAATATTATTATAAATTTTATCATTTTCAGCAAAAAATAATCCAAGCAAAAATATTTTTATTGGCAATAAAGAATTCGAATCTTCAAACAAAAATTAGGTGTTACACTTAAAAAAACGAAGTTGACTCCAAGAGGTGAAGCTGATCTTAAAAAAAATTTCAACTTAAAAAGTAGAGCCCCTGAAAATAAAACTTTATTTCTTCTCGATCTCTATATATTTGTTTGTCCCATTTATCTAGAATCAGCCGGTTTAATCTCCAATTAATTATAACTGCATTCACACTGTAATGGTTAATTGTTCGATAACCGGCTCATCTACATACGATTTAGACTGCCTACCCAATTCTTTATGTAATCAAATGAACTAAGGGACAAAATGAATAATATATTGTTAACTTTACCAACAAATTGATTTCCATGAATCTTCTTCAATATTCAAGTATCATTTCGACGTTTCTCTAGAAATCAGTTTAGTGATAAAATTGACGATTCATGAATAATTTGACCCTAAGGCGCTTGCAGCCTTATTTACAGACAACTTAAGTAGCCATTTTCACTCCACTAGATTCTTACTAACTTAAACTTCACCACTGGAGGATGTTAATAGTCAGTAGCCCATAGCAGCCTACTAATACATTAGTGGCGTTTTAACATTTTTATTTCCGACTTTTCCAATTTTCTTTCTATTAACGCATCGCAAATTCAAATTGTATATTGTTTGAAGGACTTATTTGTATAATTTGTATTAAACAGATATTTTAAAGAACAAGTTTCGTGAATATGCTCATTATGACAGTTGATATTTATGTAACTAATGACTATTAAATTAGAGATTATTTAAACGACTTTTTTGGGATTGTGGTTTACTACTATAAAGTTACCCACTTGAGCAAAAAATTGGCAATTTCTACTAATAAAGCTGTTATTTTGTTCTACTAATATAATTTGTAAAAACCGAGGTTTCTCTTCTATTGTTCCAGCTCGTCAGATAGAATGGCAAATTCTACAGGATCCTATTCTCGCCACCCCTTATCCATACTCCATACTCATCAATTTATTGGGCTCAGTACGAATCTGGTATCTTTAGTATGGACGAATTTCTGCATGGCTTAAATTATTACTGCCATTTACCACCATTTCACTTATTGGTTTGTTGGCCTTCCAACCCCGCTGCTCTTCCATCCCCATGCTGGACCGAAAATATAGACAAACTGCAAACCAGAATAGCAAAAATTTTAAGAGATTTTATTCTGCGTGGAACTAAAACAATGATAACTCGTAGTAAAGTTCAACGCAATATGCGTGTTCAGAAAATTGATTAACAAGTCATATTTCACCCAAATAAATTTTTGTGAAGATTCAATAAACGAAACGTGTCCAAGAGAGAAAACATATAAAAAAAGTCATTCACCATTTTGTCAGCAGCAGTCACAATTTAGAGGTGAAACGATATCTGTACAACCCCCAAATAAATTGCGTAAACAGTGTTTGAGGAATTTGTTTATGTGAAAAGAAAAACGCCAATCTCTAAATTCCCGTCTGCTCAAAGCTCAAAAACGAAAATAGCTTTCTTTAGACTTAAATGATCAGGTACAGATGCATCCAGAAATTTGAAATCCACAAATATACACACTGTGTTGAAGTGAACTGTCAAAACTTGCACTACCGTGGTGCTACCCAGATAATTTTTTTTATGAATACGCCTGTACTTAACATTAAAGAGATTCTAAAAGTATGTTTTGAGTAGGGTTGTAAAATTTCCAGCAAAGAAAATATATTTTACTTATCCAAAATTTGACCAGTATATTACCGGACAATTTTGATAAACTTTAAAGAGTGGGGAAAAATATTTTACTTGCCCACACGTTTGTCCAGTAAATTCCCGACCTATCTCACTTTATATGTCAAAAGTCAACTGTCATTGTCAGTTATGTCACTCATCTTACGTATTTTTCCATTATTGAAGTTAGTGGTCAAATTCAAACATATCCAGGCAAATTCAATATGAATCGGCCGTTTTCGTCTAATATTTCTGTGATAATTTACCAATGGAACTATTGTCATCCTACCCTAGTTTTAACCGTGATGCGTGTTTATAGACGTACGAATAAAACCAGGGATGGCAGTGTTGTCATTTATTCTGAATATTCCATGTAATTGATACACTGAAGACAAATATCTTACTACCAACCGTTTCAACGTTTCTATATGCTGCCCCCGCGCTGAAATACAATCCCACCCAAATTTTAACACTTTCGAGGAAATTACCATCAGCAACTTTATCCGATTACCTACCAACCAACCTAACTTCAACTGTTAACATTGCAGATGGTATATCGCTAGAAATGTACATGTCACATACTTACAGCACTATTATAAACCTATCACCTATTACGCATCTATATAGGTTCACTTGAGGCCTAATATAAAGACTTTTAAGTTCATGCAGATCATTTTCCTATAGGCAAGTGTATACCTAAATAAATGTTAGTTGAGGTCCGCCTTAAAGGCATTTCAACAAGCACTCATATTAATACAGAGAATGTATAGTGAGAATTATTGAAGGGCCTTTGGCATTAAAAAGATTTAACAGAGTTTTTCCACACCCTTAAAGCTATATAAGTACCTGAAATAAGGATTTTTTTAAAGAATTTTTTTGAATATACCAGTTTACTCGCATCCAACGACGTTTTCTTTTGGCCCCCAAGGATTTTTCTAAATGCGATTCACAATATGAACGCAATCACATCTAAAGAGTGCATCGTAGTATTGGGTCTTCAAAAAATGATTAACGGACTGGACGGCTAAGAAATTCTTGAACCAAACCTAAAATCTTAGATTGGCAGAAATTGGACCAGAAATCAGGAAACGGTGCACCTGCAGTTAATGGATCTGTGAACAGAAATTTACATAAAACTCTAAAAAAATAATGTACTATTGCAAATAGATATATCACATTTATTAATATCTAAATGAGTCATTTCATTCACCATGGGTAACAGTTACAAGGTGTAAAATTATAATGAAAGAAAAAACTTTCCATTTCTGTAATAATCATTAAACAATAGCAGCAAACACCTTATTTAATTCCAAAACAAGTGTTGACACTGGTCATTACGTATATAAATACATAAAAAGTGCTAAAATGTATTAAACTCGGGGTTGTTTGTCGTTACGTTTTCAAGTTAATGAAAACAACTTTAAATATAAATACTTTGATTCTCTAAAAAAACTTTGAATTTCACATAAAAATTTAAGTCAAGTGTGTATATTGAAATAGTGGAATATTTCTAAATTTGAAATAGATGTGTTACTGTACATCCCATTTTAAAAATCTATTATGCAAATTCTCAAAACTCTAATATCTTACGAAATTCATTTGGATCAACTAATTTTGATAAAATTGACTTATAACTGACATTTTCTATTATGCTTGCCAGACCGTTCATTTGATTTTTTTAAATTCCTGTTTACAGCCCAGAGAGCATCTAAAAGGTATGAGATGAACTAGTCAATGTGGCTATAAAATACTATCTGCACGTTACATGCTACCATCCGCCATGATAAAATGAACTGATAAGAGTGACCGAATGTCCTGTACGAACAATCTGCTTCAGTATAATGTTACGTTAGTAATTTTTTGTTATTCGTGCACATATTTCATATACCTGAATGAATTGCAATAATCATCAATTGATTATTGATTAACTATATTAATGACAACACGTTTTCATTTAGGCCGAAATTAAAGTGATTTCCTTATATTTCTGCTTCCAAGGATTTTACTTAAAGGAACCATTTGACCTTAGGAATATCTCTTATCTAAACGTCCGAATTGGACGATTCCTTTGTAGTTTCTTGTAACTGTCCCCTGGGTAAATAAAACAACACGATTTGCATATGTAAATATTTATTTATTTATTCAAATATGTACAAGGCACTCTCAGTAGGAAAGCCTACAAAATACGTAATTCACTGTCATCACACTTGCTGACAGCCACAGTGGCATTACTCCAAACAACCACATTGGGTAATTTTTGTAAAGTTATTTCAATAAGCAAAGCATGCAAACTGTGCAGGACATACATGAGAGAAAAGAATAACGCCAAGAATGACGATATTTATGAAGCATTAAATGAAAATAATTAATTACGCTTAATGCAAATATAGCTAATGAAAATTAACTGGTAGTATTGAAGTCTTTATAATAAAAGAATTTTGTTGAATCGAAATTGCTCTATTGCTGAGACTAATCGATTTTAGGCTGGAAGAACATAGAGTAAAATTTTTTCAATTCGCCATGAATTTTAACACTTTAGAGAAGTGAGCTGATGTTTCAAAAGATCGCGATGGTAACAGTGAACTGTCATAAGGCAGAGATAACTTGTGCAATAATTTAAAATTCGGACCAAAAACAAGATTAGCAGTAGCACAACTATTAAGTCTTCTAAATGAAATTGTAGCGAAGAAAATTAAAAGATGTAAACTCTGACGCAAAAATTGCATGGAAGGCATTTTACATTTTGATTGTGATGTTGACTTACTATTTGATCTTTCTACTAACACGCGTGTTTCTCAATTATAAATCAGTTAAAATTTAAGGCAAATAGTCTCATGTAAAACATACTTACCGAATTTAACGAAGTGTTCCATTACTCTTCACTCATAAATAATAAAATAACAAAGCCTACTTTCTTTCATTTTCGAATTGTCTTTGAAAAAAAAAACAATTAGAAAACGACAAAAATGTAGGCGCATTTTAAATTAAGACACTAAAAACTATGAACCATCACATAAATCTAATATTTAAAATCCAAAAACTTACCCTAGGTCGTCTAGGCAAAAATACCTGAAAACTCGAAAAAAGTTCAGTGTGGACAAGGATCGGGACCGAAAACACTTAACACCGAAATGTCTGCAACTCGCGGGAAAATTCACTAACACTGCTGAAATGGAGCTCATATAGACGAAAATGCCCAATAAAATTCAGAGCCAAAAAAAAAGAAAAATGCAAATAAGGGGGGACGAGGGGGATAAAACTCTGCCACTTTCAAATACGTCAATTTCGATAAAATTCTTTTCTTCTGATAAAGATGTAAACTGTTTCTTCTCGCAGTAGAACCTAAAAAATAAATACTGAATTAAATAGGTGTCAGAATTTAACTTACGTTTGGGCTTTGGAGGAATAAGTTTAATGGCTCCAGGTCTGTCGGGAATATCAACTTTATCAATTTTCAACTTTTTCTCTGGAGGTAGTGATGAAATATCTCGTAGAGGTGAAGGCCTCTTAGGGGGAATTGTGGGCAGCTGTATAGAAGAAGTGGATTTCTTCACTGAAGATCGTGGTGGAGGGGGTTTGGCTTCCTCCTCCAAGCCTGTAGACCGCATTTTGGAATTGAAAACTTTCACAGTTTTGGACCTTTCCTCGCCATTGGCCCTGCGATTCAGTATTGAAAACGATGGTTTTTTCTTTTCTGTTTCAACAGCCTTGTTGTCCTTTTGTTTGTCATCGGAATTCGATTTTTTCGGAATACGCCCTAATTTATCCAATGACTGAGTTTTTAACTTGTCTAAGGTATCTTTATCTAGTTCAGTTCGTTTCTCTTTCGAATCGCTAGAGCTACTGTTCTTCTTATCCTTAGAGTCGTTTCTTTCCTTGCTGCTGCTACTGCTGCTGCTCTTGCTCGACTTTGAAGAGCTGTGTTTGCTTCTATCTCGCTCCTTGTCTTTATCCCTCTTATCTTTATCCCTACTACTGGATTTACTCCTACTACTACTACTACTGCTAGAGTAGCTGGATTTTTTCCTGTCCTTTTCCCGGTCTTTTTCTTTGCTCAATTCTTTACTTGATTTAGTCCTCGATGACGAGGAACTCGACTTAGATTTGTCTTTGTCAAACTCCTTGCTTTTGATATCTTCGCCTTTCTTAGTTTCCTCTTTTTTACTAGAATCAGAATTCAAAGAGAGCTTTCTAATCACTTGTTTTCCATCTTTCAGTGACACTTTATAGAAAGTAGAAATATTAATGGCTTGATTGTTTTCAATAGCTGTTTCCGTAGTTTCTGGAATGTCTTCCTTTGATTCAGATGATCCTACTGAAATGTTGTTGGTAACACTAGAAGGTTCCGAAGTTGGGACAACCGTGCCTTCTGATTGTGAGGGACCTGGAATGGAGGCGCTTGCCGAGTTATGAGTGGATCCTTTCACTATTCTCAACCAATTTTGAACTATCTGATTTGACAGAGTGGCGACATCTGAAACGAAACACAGAAAATAGAGGTCATAACTTTTGAAGAGCAAAAATAAGGGTCCATATTGGAAAGTTTTTTTAGTAATTTCGGCAGAATAATACTTATACACATACATATTATAATAAGTATTATTATTATTACCGCCAAGATCTTCTCTGCGCGACAAATTCTTGATAACTTTCGGCAGGCAATTCATCTTGAGCCGTTCTACATCGACGGGCGTGACCAGAAGAAGTTCGAGGATTTCCTTGACCAGCACCCAATTTCCCGATTGGGCGGCATCCTGCAGCCACGTCTGTATTAGAGTCCATCCTCCCTCAGCCATGAACATGTCCACAAGGCTAGTCTCGGTGCTTTTCAGAATTAGGATGTATACGCATTTGCTCACCAATTTTTTGGAAAATTTCGTCATTAGACTGAAAAAAAAAAGGATAAATATTTATTATACATTTAAATAGGGAATGGAACAGTTCATGTTGCAAACAAAGTTGAAAAAATGAGAAAAATTATTCAATAACGTACATATCTTATATCTTAGTATACACAGGATGTCAAAAACCAGTTATAGCGTTTAAAGTTACTTTTTTAAATGAGATAATATTTGCAAGCATTGGCAAAACTTTCAATCATCTTTAATGATAACTATAATACGAAATACATCTTAAATTTCATAGACAAGAGACGAACAAATGTGATACATTTATTGAAATATCTTTCAATTCAGAATACGCCAGTATAACTACAATTAATTTGATTAGGCTAGCATACTTGACAATATATCAAACATGCTTAATTCTTCAATAATTATTATCAATTTTCTTAACCATCAAAAACAATTCATAAAACTCTGTATCAATTTTTATATAATCAGTAGGTAATGTAAAGTGTTATGATACAAATGACTTCATACCCGAGCTCACTCATAAATGAATGAATGGATTAAAACCTCATTAGGTGCGTATTACATAAATGTTAACTTTCTAATAAGTAAACTTCAAAATTAAAACTTAAAAACCTGCGAAATACCTTATGGCCTATTAAAAAAAATGAATAATAATATTGATTTAATAATTGTATTACAGGTTTATTACATGGAAATCCTAATAAATTTATCACTATCTGCAACAGGACTGCTTAGGTAACATTTGTTCTCCATAGGGGTGAATATCAGTTCCACAATATACAAATATTGGATCCTTTAAAAAAAAAATACCGCAAAGGATTTCAGTGCAATACTTTTGTTTCTTTTTAAATGGACCATAAGCAAATTTATCTAACTGGTAAATTCCTTATTCATAAATGTGGTTTAAGTTGACAATTACAACTAACACTAGTTATAAGGTTCTAACAGGAACATTCAGTTAAATTAATTTCTTTTATATTTCTTAAAATCCTATAACGGGTATTTATATGTATAGCATCGTTTCATGTTTTAGGGAATTTTTATTAAATATTTGTATCACAACACATTCAGTAACGTGTGTTAAAAA
Organism: Euwallacea fornicatus; assembly: GCF_040115645.1. Lineage (NCBI taxonomy): Eukaryota > Metazoa > Arthropoda > Insecta > Coleoptera > Curculionidae > Euwallacea > Euwallacea fornicatus. Next base: position 1,461,735 of record NC_089579.1, read on the forward strand.
AACACGACCTAAACCACCCTCATTAATAGTACCTAAAACCTGTTAGGTAATTTAGTCTGTAAATCATTTGGAAAAACTACAGCGAAATAAAGAATCAATTTATGACCTTAAAACAGTGTTATAAGGAGGCAATTGGATATACGAAGGAGGCAATTGGATATACGAAGTATTATCACTATGCTGCGGAAACGTGTCCTACTAGCACACTGGTTTCTACAGATTTATGGTGATTTTTTTCTTTACCATAAAAATTTACCAATTACTAACATCACATGCTGCCATGTACATTTTACAAATTCAATGAAATTTTACAAGCGTGTGTGTTTAAAATTAAAACACCTATTGAAGGTATTACAAGACCTACCTTACCTTAAAAAAAAAAAGTACGATGACAACGCAACTTAGACAAGTGTCAAAAAAGGTGTATAATCAAAAGTAAAACATGACATTTTCTGGGTTGTTGACAAGAAAGCATCAATTAAGGGAATATTCCGGTGTTTCTAAGCTTTTTTGAAACTTGGTACATTTTTTTTAAAGATTTTTGAAATATTACCACTTACGTTTGCCAGAGATGCTTTCCCATCTATAAGATTAGATACAGCGTGTTCTAAACAAGTTGTGTCAAATTTAAAGACATACAGGACATTGCAATTAACAATTGTTTCATAGAAACCTCTAGTCAAAAATGAGTCGTTTTGGATTGAGTAATTTTTGTTGAAAACATTTCAAGATTCAAAAAAGTGAATAGAATAAAAACAAACAAAATAAGTATTTTTGTCTTTTGACATTCGGAGCTGCTGTACAATACATACGTTCCTATCAGTATACAGGATAAAATATGACAAAATGATGATGCACCTGCACATTTCGTGTGTACTGTACAGGGTCATCTGAACCAACATTTTTATAGGCGATAGATCGGACGAGAACAACCTATTAGGTGCGAGTACGAAAACTTAATTTAAGCTTCTTGGCTGGGGGGGGGGGCTTGAAATCATTGGTGTGTGAAACTTCAACAGCCACCCAATCGGAACTGTCAGGAAGAGTGATGGCAGCGTCTCATTTCATGCAGCCAAATTCGCACATCTTACACCAAGAACACGATTCAATGATTCAAAGAACAAATATATGTAACCAGGTTTTGGGGTCGCTATTGTAAGCCTTCATTATAATTTGTTTGCGTTATCTTTAATAAAAATAAATTTAATATCAAAGTTTATTGGTATTAAGGAGCTAACATCGTTTTTGAACAAAAATTACTCTGGAGTTGAAATGGCTCCTTTGTGATTAAGGTTTTTATGCAAAAATTGTTCACCACAATGTCCTCTACAATCTGCTTAAAATTAGCACAACCTTTTTGCAGCGTCCTGTATTATTAGGGTTTCCCTATCTACAGGAGTAATTCTAGTAATACCATTAATTCTGAAAAAATTGTAGCTAGAAAAATATGAAAAGAAAAACTTCTATAACATATAAAGTATTAAAAAAAATTAAATTAATTTTTTGCGACAAATAAAAAAACCAAATGCACAGAGTATTTCACATATTGGTTGTCCATTAATACATTAATAATTGATTTTATCTTCGGAAATAACTTTAATATTTATAGCAGATCTCAACATGTGCAAGATAGATCAATAGAAGGAAAATTAAATTTTAGAAGCTAACAAAACTGATTTAATTCATAAACTGAATGTAATATACAAAAGTTCATATATAGTTTCGATACAACCTGAAGCGCAACACGGTCTTGACAATATTTAGTTTTATAGATTCCACCACTTACCATAGAAATGAAAACTACCAAATAAAAAAAAAAAAAAAACATTTTATTCATTATCAATCCATCGCTCATAATAAATTTATTCACATACTATCTGAAAACATTCAATAAATATTATATTTACAGATAAATTAAAGAATGTGAAAAGAGATGCTACACATTGCTATAAAACCAAAAAAATATACTGCATGAACACATCACAATTTTTTTTTTGACAAATATGTAACCAACATTTTACTTTGTGATAGACTCAAGAAAACCAATTTTGAACTTATCAGAGTCTAAAATTCTTTAATAATAGAAATACCATGAATGTATCAGTCGGAACACAATGATTGTAATTGGAGAACATTAGAAGACTTCAAATTAAAGCTTCATTGCCAACATAAGAAAAAACAATAAGAAAGCCAAATAGAAACATAATTTTTTGGACATCAGATCTATGAGACTTCGACTTAAGAATTGTCAACTTTGTCTTTAGGAAAGCGTAATCTACATCAAGTAATAAAAAATTATAGCTACTTTAATTTGGTAATTTACTAATTAGTTTTAATTTGGAATTTTCGAATTTCCACAAAAATTGTCGCACTTATCTCATTAGGGAAAGGCCTCAGAAGCTTAGTAAAAAGGCATCTGAGGTTATAATAAATTTTAATGTTTTGATAGTTAGTGACCTCCCATCAAGATACTACAAAATTTTGAGTGCAAATCAGTAATAACAAGCTCAAAAAATTACTAATTTGTTCTCTTATCTTGCAGCGTGACAATCAACGTCAAAATGTCTAATTACACGGGCATCTCAAGAGTAAAACAACGAAATTTTAAATTGCAATAAAAGAAATTTATATATAAACTATATTCCAGAAACGTTTCGTCACCGACCAAGAGTGCGTTAAGTTTTATATTTGCTTCAATTTTATTTCAGAGCCCCTTCGGTATTTAGATATTAAGCAAAAACTTTATATCTACGTCACTCTTTAGATTACATAAATAAGATTTATAATTTGTTAGCAATCTCCACGGCATTACTTTTTAGAGTGAGAGTTCCTTTTACTACCTTGAAATTTTCTGTGACACGCTATTGGCCAACAGTTTTTTAACGCTTAAAGTCCCTGTTCAATTTTAAAAGCTTCACTTCTTCTTACATTGTTTTGGTATCTGTTACTATTTTCAGATATTTGAAGAAATATGTATGAATCAAAAGAAATACTTTATGTGTTTCCACTTGGATTCTCAGATTTAAAATAACATAGTTCAAGTTAATTATTTACCTTATTTTTACCACAATCTACTACACATAAAAAAAGTGGGAACACATAACGTACAATACAACTACTTACAAGAAAATGCATACCTAGCAAATATTAGCATATAAACCAGGTTGGTAAAATATTATGAAACTTAGTAATGTAAATTGTAAAGAGTAATGAAAAAGGAGGTCCAAATTCGATGGAACTTCAGATTTTGTCAGAATCTGGAAAAGATACTAAAAATCTAATATACGTATCTTAGGCCTGAAACCACTATCTGCCATCTTTTTTAAATTATCTGGCTAAGAGAGAAGCTTCGCAAAACTTCTACTGGTAAGACTCTCATAACTTGATAACACAATATTGAGCCGAGAAATGATTATTAATTTCTTACGGTATTTTTTGAGGAGAACACAATTTTCAAAAAATTAAAGTTTTATTACTTACATATAGCTTTTCTTTATTATTATGGTAGAAATTTGATGAAGAATTCAAGTTTTCTTAAAATCCGGAGAATAAACAAAATACGTTTCCTTTTAATTAGATTTTATTAGACTTTAAAGTAAAAATTATAAATAAAAACTTATTTATTACACATTTGCCTGTTAAAATAAAGTTGAAAAGCTTCATGCAAAATTTTCCCTAGGCTCAATAAAACATTTCTGTAATATATTACTCTATTTACTATTTATTTTTGTATTTCTTAAGTTTTGTAAACAAGCAAACAAAATTGAGCTTACTTCATAGAATTCAATTCGTTTTTAAAAATCTCATGAATGATCTTAAAAGTGACATGTATTCTACATAAAAAACGCAAGCCAGGGTTTTATTTTTTTTTTGGATATGGAGTACTTAAAAACGTGTCACCTCTAGTTAGAAAACCAGGCCTAGACAATTTATCTTGATTTTTCATATCTATACCATATTCTGAAAAAAATCGTAGTTCCTATTGAATAAAGACCACCCTATAGCTATAAATTTTCAATTTTAATTTCAAGAACTCAAAGAAATATGAAACAATTTTTTTTACCTCAAATTTTAACACACTGGATTTCAGTAATGCAAGTTTTTTAAAATTTAGTTTGAAATGATTAATTTACAATTTTCAATTTCCAGACACAAAGAATCACAACCAAAGAACAAATATCCACAATGTCGTTCAAATCTAAGAACACAGATAACAACGTCCAAACTTTGCAGTATCTAATTGTATATTATTTTATTATGATCAAATTTGGTATTTAATTAATGAAAACTTGTAGAAACTAAAAATGAATCGAAGTGAATGCGTTCTGATATTTTGGGTTATCCACTCGTAATTTGCCTAAGTTCAATTTGAGATCACCCTTTCAATATAAATTTAGTTTTCAGTCCATTATAAAATCCGCCTAGTAGTTTTAATCGAAATGTGTTACATTAACATAAAATGTGGCTGTGATAAGAAAGTATTACTAATCTCAACAATCGATGCACTTCGTTGCCTTAAGTGCTTACAATATATTTGTTGATAATGCAGGGTCTTTAGCAGCAAAAAGAATAATTTGGATTTAATGGAGTAATTGCAAAGTGAATTCAATATTCATGTGTCCAATAGACCACTTAGTATATTTGCTCATTTTCAAATTATAGATCATATTCTAAGCAATTAACGTGTGATATAACCTATACCTATCTTTACAGTTTTCAAAAAATCTATACTATACTTGTAATTGTTATTCATGGATCAATGTATTTTCAACTGTATACGAAACAGTATATTGAAAAAAACATACCTACTTTTTGTTGTAGTACAATATTAATAAAATAGTATGTTTAGAAAAAAAATTTTATTCTGAATACGTTTGAAATAAAATAATGGGGCCAAATGGTCGGAGTAAAATATGTTACAGAGTTATGGCCCTAAATGCTTTTTAAAAAATAACTTTCCATTTTTTCCATAAGGACCATACTATGCTGGAGGCCTTAATGAAAACATAACATAAATAGTAATCTATGAAATCGCAATCGATCGATGTGTTTGTCTCGGAAAAAAAACACCTTTATTATTGCTATGAAAAATTCAGACGTCACTTTCTCAAGCGGCAAAAAAAGATATAGGTTATGTTACGTGTTACTTAGAATTTGATGTAATTTCGAAAATAAGCAAATATACAGGATGTTTCATTTGAAGTGAAGAAATTGATATGACCTTCTATGAAACTCAAAATTGACATTAGTCTTTCATATATACAAATTATTGATATTTTCACCCCTAAAATTTCAAATTACTAACTTTTTATACTACAGTAATTGTTGAGCTAGTAATTACTGTTTCTCCTAGTATATTGGGATTTAGTAAAATTTGAAACATATACTACCCAATACTCTCTATAAATCTTTCAAAAGGAAAATAAGACACTAGAATGATGGGTGGGTGATGTGCTGGGAATAAGAGTATAACTTCTAATAAAAAACCAACTTTATCAATGACCTTCCTATATTAAGATAATAGGATAGAACTAGGATAAGAAGAGAGGGATACATAAGATCTTCAAATAATAATAATAACCATCTTTATTCACCCGGTGAATGGGCTATCGGCCCCTTGGCCTTTCTGCCCCGATCTTCAAATTTATACGAAAAAAGAATGCTTTGACCTTGTATATAAACCTTAATAAATGGCGTCGTAACAACAAACACAATGAAAAACAAAAAACTTTTCCCAATTTCTCGCCTCTATTTTCAACTAAAGATGGGTGCAAAATGACTGTAAAGATAAAAATATAATATTGACTTACTTGACTAATCTTGGTACTTCGTCCCTTGATAATATGCCTCCTTCAGGTCCCAGGAGTACACAGAGACACGTCAGGAGTTGAAGTGGGTCAATTCGCGGCTGGAAAATAAAAAGAAATTAATTCATTTGTGCACATTATTATGGATTTAAATACAAATATTAATACAATAGAAACTTTTAAGACGGAGACAAGTGTATACGCCGAACATAATTTTAAAAACAGAGGGAGTGGCTCAAGTGCTATAAAAATTCTTTTCATTTTCAACAGTAAGATCTCCTATACAGAATATCTTATTTAAATGGTCTCACTATTGCTAGCCCTAAAACGGCAAAAGACACGAAATCTATTAAATGGGGAAAAACATTGTTTTGTTACTTTCTTCTTCTCCACAACATTGGCATCTTATTCCTAGGTTACATTCTAAGATGTGGTTTTCAAAATATTGATAGCAAGTCTCTTTTTTTTAATTTAACGTTTTTATTTCATATTTTGAAAGTGTTTTTTTTTTAATGTCTGAAAGATCAAAATATGATTTGTACATTTTTTTAATTAACCACCTAGTTTTCCTAATATGACTCAAACGACTTTTATGTTGTTTTTTTTATATTTGGGAAACTAGACAACTAACAAAAACTACCAAAAAACACCACCAACATGACATTGATACGAGGTTAACAAAACAAAAATGCAAATGTATATTGCTTTTTCAATAAAAAATGCTTTAAAAATATAAAATAAAAATGCCAGGTCAAGATAAACAAAAACTGAATTGATATTGATGAAATTACATTGATATGTCGACAGTCAATGTCACCTTGAGATTATAACGACACTATATAATACAAAGGAACAAACGAAAACAACGAAAAGGTAAAAGAAAATTTAATTTAATGCTTTCATTAATTTTGCATTTCTCGTAAAACCTCAGAAACATGAAAGAATTTGACGATGTAGTCTCAGACATACTAAAAATCTAAAAATATGGTGACCTTTTCCTATTTAATCAATTTCGTAATCCTGACCATCTCAGAGTTAACAATAGTGAGAACGTTGAAGATTATTTTATTCAAAATCCGATATTCCCATTTTCAACAGTTTTCGAAATATCGACGTTGCGCTTTTGCACATGTATGGTTAGTCGTCCAAAATGAATTGGTATAGTTAATAAATTTGTCTTGCAAAATTAAGATAAAAATGTAAGTGCCACTTCACCATCATTCAAACTATTTGGAAATTGGACTGTTGGAACTTAAAGTAAAGCCATATTTCAAAACCAGTCCAGAGTAGAGCACTTACACAGTATATTCTCAAAACGCAAGAATATAAAAAATGTAGCAACATACAGGAAACACCAATAAAAAAAAGTTAAATTAAGACTCTTAAGTCATTATATTTAAGCATATTCTATGTTTGAGGAAATTGTTTTTTTTTTAGAGTAATGAAAGAAACAATATATGTGGTAGCAGTGAAATTGCACACTATTCTCAGTTAAAATTAAGTGAGGATAACAAATCACCCTTTACTAAACACTCAGGCGTACACTTTTATTAATTTTTCGATGAAAAATCTATCGCCGTCTTTCAAATGTAGAACGAAATAGTATATCACCCCTCATCGTTTATATAGAAAAATTTCGGAGTATTTGGCACAATTTAAATTCACTTCTAATATATTTTAATTTATTATTTATTGTATTTTTCCGCACTTTTCGTCGATCGGGAGAAAACTAATGCTGATTTTGATGACTCATGAAAACGTTAACAAAATTGTTAAATCTACAATTCCACACCCACTGGTATATCAAGTGTTGTTCTCAAAAATAAAAAACGTATTAAATTATGTCGAACCTATTAATCTGCCTCTACCTTATAACTTTTGTATTTAGACCATTCGGCTATAAACATAGTTGTACAACGTTTTGATATAATTAATGATTCAATGATTCTGGGATACCATACGTATCCAATGTTGATAGGCATTTTAAATCTGATAATTTCTCATAAAAACCTTCATTTAAAAGAAGCTTGAAAAACCAAGAAATATAATGTTCACCACGCCCACATAAAATACGGAATTCGTTTTTAATTAAAGACCGTGTCTCCTTATATCATGAGCCACAAGGTTTTGAAAGGGATTCAGTTCATGCAGTTCCCATCAGGATAAAACACCAAAAAGAATCGAAATATCAAACAATATGTATTTTCAGGAAATCTTCCACTCAACAATAAAAATCAATAATCTATGTAAATCGCATGTAATGGAAAGGGCAAGGAAAACAATAACTCATAATGCATTGGTATTGAAAGTTAAGACTCATTATTTTACCTAAAAAATATATACTTGCAATACTGTATGAGAATAGGAAAAATGTATGAAATCTTATTTGTGTATTTAACATAGACAAAAACATTTTTAAACGAAAGTTAATATGGCAGACAATAGAAGAAGTTGAAGGAAACGCCCCTAATACATAAATGAAGAGTGAGGAGATAAAAATGAGTGACAAACAGATAAATATCACATTAAGCGCAAACGGCAGTGACGCAACAGAATGAAATCTGCAGTATCCCATTGTTGCCAGCAGAAATCCGAAAATTTGCTACGACTTGAGAAACATAATACATGGCATATATTCAAAGATGAGAAATGTATAAAATGATCTATTTCATAAAATTAAATGTTAAAAAATAAAACGCATCAGGTTTCTTGACTTCATTATGTATAGAAGCGGACCATTGAATAGTCATACTTTTATTTTCCTTTGCTGGCAATATGTAAAATAGGGCGGTTGAAAAATATGGTTTGAGTCCTTCCAATATTCTGGGAATCTTCTCATAGAAGTAGTAAAAACAAGTGCTACCCAGGTATCCATCAATTTAAATTGAAACGCAGTAAAACTTATAACACTCAGCAATTAATGACATTTAATAACTAACAATTCTTAAATAAGGAAATTTCTAGAAAACTTACTATTTTTGGCAACAACGCGTAAGTTCGCTAACAAAGCGTCATATCGCCAATTTAAAACAGTAATGGAAGATAGAATGGATATGAGTAAATTTCATGTTAAAAGACCTTGGCACAAATTTCGTTTTTAGAAATGTTAATATTTTGCTTAAGTTGAGAACGAATAAACAAACGAATTTCTTTCAAATTCGTAAAAACGCTGGAAAATTTTCTATTACTGCCATGACACATCGCCATGACAAAAGTAAAAAATGGCCGAAGATTTCACAACGGATACTCATTTCTTGTTATATTAATATTTCATGTTTTATGATGTGTTTTACAATTGAAAAATGTGGGTTTATGATAAAAATAATATAAACTCATAGGGAATCTGTTTATTGTAAATACAGTACGAGTAATCTTTCGTTGGATCTTACCATATTGCGGCAGCTATCCGCCAGTTTCCTTCGCAGCACAAAGTTCTTCCAAAGATTAGCGGCTTAAAACGTGGTATTGTTAGATCTTCGCTCGTCGCAGAAACGCATCTACGATAGCAAATCGTCTTTTCAAATGTCAAAAAAGTCCCGAACTATCGAGCCAACGCCCGAGCCCACCATTGCTGTTATCTAAACCTAGCAATAGTAATGGGAGCTTGAACTTTAGATCTAACTAGCAAGTATTTGCAATATATTTCGACTACCAATGTACAGTCTATTATAAGTAGCTAAGCTAAAATTAACCGATTTACAAATGATATAGGCTTTACACCGAAAATATGGGAATTTATGTAAACCCTACTTCAAAAACGACCTTATAACGTGATGAATCAATCGGTAAACGAGAGTTGAATTCTGAACAAGACGGAAGTCGAACATCATGAGTTTGAGCAGGACCGTCTTGTCATAGTACGCATGCGTCCCATTGACATAACTTCCGGTAATACGAACGAATAGAGCAATGGTTCGTTTCAAATGTCGAACAGAGCAGTTAGAAAGTGTAAGTAGCAGTCACTAGAGATGTAACAATAATCCAGACTTTCAGAAAAAACGTTTTTTTTTTTAATTTCTTAAATTTACTACAATATGAGAGCCAATATATTTCCAGGAAAACTCCAAAAGTCTGTAAATTTTAGTTTGTTAGAACTGGCAAATTTCAATTTCTATACCACAACTAAACTTGAAATTTTTGGCCAAATTCATTAAATAATTATTTATAAGCGAAGCGAATATGGCAAGGAACGAAGTAATACAATCATTTTTATCATACTCGCAAAACAGAATGAAAAGGTTAGGGCGATCATCGGTTAAAAAATCAAAAGGATAATAATAGAAATTATTAAATATGAAAATAGCAAATTTTTGGCGTCTTGGATTCCGGAATATGCAGTGGATGCGGATGAATTGAAAAGTATGGGTTGTAGAGTCAATGTAGTTAAAGTTGCTACGGTTAGCAAGAATGATATTATTAATGCAATTAGACTGTAAATTCACGGTGTTTATACCAGAATCTAGTGTATATAAATCGTGAAATCACAATGTCTTTCTAAATTTCTGTTTAGGGACGGAAAACACATTACTAATACTTTTAAAATGAAGACTTGACTTTGCTATTGTATAGAGACCAGGGATTATCCACTTTATGATGGAAATGCCGTGAACGATTAATAAATTAGTTGAGTATTGAATGTGCAATACATATCATCCCTTGCTTTGATATTTACTAGGAATTAGTTAAGAATTGCTGATGAAAATTAATTTAATTCTTAACCATTGAACGGAGAAAATCATCAGTATTCTTCCGAAGTTCTTCAACTTCCATAAACCTAATATTTGATTAGATACATTAGATATAAATTAGACTGAGTATAAAATTTGCAGGATAACAAGTTCAACTGCCAAGTTTGTGTGCTCATTTTTTTACTTTACATGAACAGTCATGGATTCTTATTTGGTGGTGTAATTAGATTAGAAATTTAATCACCTCAAAATTCATATAATTATACTAAAAATCGGGGGTTGATGGAAAGACATCTAATCTGGTCCCCTTAAAGAACAGTACTGGGAAATTATCTCGTAACAGTGTTTAAGTGACATCAAAATAAGTGACAGCACGATAACCTTAACCTAAGTTAACCATTAATAAATTTAATAAGTTTTATTTATTTGAAAATAGAAATGTTCTCCAGGACATTAATGTTAAATAACGTTCTTTCAAACTTGTTTCGCAGAAGACCTTTAAGCCTCACCTCCATATATTCGCAGGAAGATACTGAATCATCTCGTGTAGAGACTCGTGAACTCACGAATGATCGTACCCAAGTAATCCCCGTGGAAACTAGCATTCGTTATTTAAAAAGTGCTGCATTCAAACAAACCTACGGAGACGAGCCCGTTTGGATTCCATATAGGAGGAATCATAAAGGAGCCTTGCCTCCAAAAAAGACTCGAAAAACCTGCATAAGAGGAGGCAAAATTTCAACTGGTAGTCCTTGCCCTATTTGCCGTGACGAGTACCTTGTTTTACATGAAGAGAATATTGAATTACTTAAACATTTCATTTCACCACACACTGGAGGGATATTATGGTATAATAAGACAGGGCTTTGCAGAAAACGTCAAGAACAATTAGAAATTTGCATTAGAAGAGCTTATGATAAGGGATTATTAACCTACGACGTGCCTTTTCGCAAGTACGACTATTCCCAATATCACCCAAAGAAGCTACAATGAAGGCAGTTTTTGTAATAGTTGGTGGGGGAATTGCAGGGGTTTCATGTGCTGAAACTCTTGCATATCTTCAACCTGAAAAATCCATTATTCTGTTGAGTGAGTCTACTTTAATAAAAACAGTTACAAATTTACATGCCATCACAAAAACAATAGTTTCCTTTGATATAGAAGAAACTTCTGGTAGTAGCCTTAGTGATAAGCATAAAAATGTCACTGTGGTGCATGATACCATAATTGAAGTGAAGGATAACCAATATTTTATAATAACAAAAAGTGGCTTAAATATAAGATATAGTTACTTGTGTCTTTGCATGGGTGCAGAACCCAAGCTAATTCCTCAGTCGTTGGAACTTCCAAACTATATCATTGGCATAAGAGATACAGATTCTGTAGAAATATTCATAGATAAATTAAAAAATTGCAGGAAAATTTTGGTAGTTGGTAATGGAGGGATTGCTTCAGAGATTGTATACAAAATAATAAATACCAAAGTTGAATGGGTTATTAGGGATAATCACATATCTGCAACTTTCATAGATCCTGGAGCTGCAGAATTCTTCCAAGATATGTTCAAAAAAGATGGAGCCCTAACTGAGATTACCAGTAAGAGAATGCGATATCAAGAAGAGGATACTCTCACATCAGGAGCTGCTCTTGGGCCAGATTGGTACAAAAATTTACTAATGTCTGGCAACTCTAAAAAAGATGTTTATATACATTATAATTGTGAAGTTGCTTCAGTTTTGTTAGTACAAGACCAAGAGTACCCTTTGGAAGTTTCTTTGAACAATGGCCAAAAAATTTTTTGTGATTTAATAGTATCTGCAACAGGGGTTACTCCAAGAACAAAATTCCAAACTGCAAAGAAACTTGATCTTGCCTTGGATGAAGGGATTAAAGTGGACCAATACATGAAAACTAATCTGGACAACATTTATGCTGCTGGAGATATCTGCAGTGCTAACTGGGATTTAGCTAAACATTGGTTTCAAATGAAACTGTGGACTCAGGCCAGGCAAATGGGCTGGTATGCAGCCAAATGCATGTCAGGAGATTTAAATAAGGAACAAATCCTGCAAGATTTCTGCTTTGAGATCTTCACACATTCAACCAAGCTGTTTGGGTACAAGGTGATTTTGCTGGGACTTTACAATGGACAGACATTAGACAATAACTATGAAGTGCTACTGAGAACTACAAAAGGAATGGAGTATATTAAATTGGTTATTCAGGATCACAAGTTGCAGGGTGCCGTTCTGATTGGAGAAACAGATTTGGAAGAAATGTGTGAAAACCTCATTTTGAATCAGATTAATTTAGAGCCATATGGAGATGACATTTTAAACCCTAATATTGATATAGAGGACTATTTTGATTAGTTTGTTATGCACTTATAATATTTCTAAAGATTAAAAGATAAAAGCCATACTGTCTACTACTTTCCCCCTGAATTCATTTGATATATCAATAAAAACAATAAATTTTAGAACATATTTATTAAACTAAAAATTTAAGCCTTAAGTGCAAATTTTCGTGGTGGGAAGGCTGACAATTTTCTGATTTCCTTAGGAGTCTTGATTTTGCTCTCATGTGATGAGAGTGCACGACGGATGGCGCGGGTCTTCTTGGGCCTCAAGTCCAAAGGTTTGTACTTCTTATTTTTATAGAGCTTCCTTAAGTTCTCCTTTTGCTTTTGGTGCATAACAATATACACACGGGCAATAGCTTTCCTTACAACTCGTCTAGAAAACAAATAGTATCAATCAAAATTAACAAAATTAGATTAAAAAAAAAACACCTGTCTAGAAATAGCTAATCTTAAATAGTGAAACCCTTAATGAGGACAAAAATGAGGTTTAAGCAAATATTGGAAAAGTTACTTGTAGATATACTTACATCTTTGAGAGCTTAGAAGGAGCCCCACCAGTGACCTTGGCCACTCTCAGACTTGTCAGCTCTTTCTTCAAGTCTTCGAGCTGTTTGGTCAGCTCTTTTTTGTCTTTGTTTCGCAACTCCGAGCACTTTACCTTACCCTAGAAAAATTAAACCAAAATATAACCTAAAAACTAGATCTGATGATTGATATTAAAATAAAGGAGAAAATTGGCTAAATATGAATTGAACTTGATAGTGATCCTCAAAAGGGCGAATTTAAGATAGAAAATTATTCAAGATTGATTAAATGAATATATATATTTCAAGATTATTTAAAAACCCACCATTTTGGTTACTTGAAAAACGAATGAAGGACTTTTGTTTTGTTTCGGCACCGTTGTATTAAATCATTTGACGTTTGTTGTAGTCAATTCAAACTTCACTTGCTCTAAAAGCTACGTAAATAATGTCAACAATAAAGATACCATACAGGATGTCTTTAAATGGAGACAATTTCATTAAAATTTCCAAAATACGATGATTTAACTGAAATTGCAACAATTAAATTTGTTGTTCCAATTCCACTTCGTTTCACTACTAATGCACGCTTTGTAAGCCTCCAACTAAAACACCATGTTTTCGAAAATTGGTGTAATTGTTATCAATATTGTTTATTAGTAATTCAAATTTTTGCTTTTCGGTTCTCATAATCAAGTGACAGCATATAAATGTCTGTTACAAATAAGTTTTCGACATTATACAGGAATTTTCAATGAAAAGTAGCCATTCAGTATCTTTCAAAATTATCTTTTGGTTGAAAAATGGCAAGACATGTCAACAAAAATAGCAAAAGGGATATCTTTTCGTATGTGCCATCTCGGGCTTATTCTTTCATTTCTATTAATACGAAACGTTAATAACACCAGTTCCGTGTATATAATAAATAAATATTTCCTAAAGTGACCGAAAATGAAAATTTGGCTGGGTACAAGTAACATAACATGCAGAAAATTTTTAATAAATTATTTTAATGCAGAACGTCGGTTTAGGAATAATCGTCGAAATCTATTTTACCTATTTATATTCTTATAAAATATACTATAAGCATAACAATTTCTAAAGCGTAGTTGGGCCTATAACTTACTAGAAACAATTTCTTTAGTTTAATTATTATCTAATTTCTTAATATATACAAAATTTATCATATAACTCCTTCCTCAAGTGGCAAACATAATGGAATTTGGTTGACGTTCAGTTTCTTCCCCAATTTGTTCTGCTACCCGTTTTCTCCAACTGATTCGTTTCCTATGTTTGACAATAATAATTTCCAGAGTTGTAATTATTGTTAGGGTCCAAAGGATTGTACTTGACCAAAAATATATTTCATGCCAGTCATTCACGTCCACAGGTGGTACGTAGTCCATGATATCCTTCAGGCGGTACACTTCTTGTAGGTTCAACTTAGGTTAATTCTAGTTGGTGATTCGATATTCGGAATGTAGTCCATGCGCATCTTTGGCAATACAAACATGTTTCCTTATCTTATTTAGATATTATTAGCAAATTTCTTCTCTTCTACTTGAACTTCACAATTTAATGGAATCTTGCTAATGGTAGGAATGTTTAGACTAGTGTAGTGGTCCGATTGGCATCTGGATAGCACTTGAATATTTTTTTCGGATATCATCAATATTTGGTCATTGAATACTTGTTGCACTATAATCTGGTATGAAGACATTGGAGTTCTTTTGCAGTTTTTCACAGCTTGATTTGTTAAAATATATTGGAAACGAAGCGATTTCGGACCTAACTTTATTCGTTTTAAATATTTATTTTTATGAGTCCTACAACACTCGACAGTTTACCGGTATATTTATGAAACACCTTGTATAGATTTTATGGTATAAAAATAAGTCTAAAATCTGTCATTTTTTCGATCAAATATTTTGGAAAATGTTTTAGAAACAGAAAATATGGCCAAGAAAACCTTTAAGTAAATATGTAGGTAGATGTTATTATTTTTACAAGTGCAGATGTCTCTGACGTGTGCATTCAATAAAATAAACTATATTGTCAAAAACTAATTGGATTTTCCATTGGATAAGCCGTACAATACCCGGGATATTTTTTCTTTTGTTTAAATATTATCGAAAAAAATTCGAATCAGATTAATTGCTTTAAATAGTAACAAAACTACCCAGTTTTCTCTTATTTTTCACTTCAGTACGTCAAGACTCCTACAAGCGTTAACCTAATTTCTCTTCTTATTTTTGATCTAACAAGAGCGACATCATCAGTGAATTTATGTTTCATTAATTCTTTCTTGAAGCAATACGCTGTAACACCACATCAGCCGGCCGCGTTCTTCATGTAAGTGGAACAAACTTCTTCAAGAAGAAGCCGTTACCCCAGACCATCTTTCACAGAGTACTGTTACACTTCTTCGCAGACAACACCGAAACCCAAATATTTATATTTCGTTGGAGCTTTTCTTGTTCTGTGCACTAATGTATTGTGTAAATATGTGTCAAGTGAATTAATGAGATTTTTTGAAAAAAAAGTAAGTAGTAGGAAAGAAACAACACATATGAAAAAAAAACGATGTTAATCGAGCTAAATAGGTAACCGAAGAGTACGTAATTTATCCACAGTTATTTTGGTATTCAGTTGTGTGCAACATAATCGGGGTCCATCTCGGGATTTGGAAATGGAAATTGTATACCTATCGGGATGCCACAATGTCTCCTTGTATAATATTAGTTTGCATTAATTAAAGTTTTGTACCTACATGCGAAATTAATTAATATTGGTTCAAATAAGTTAAATTTTATATCCACAGCAGATACTTCCCCTTTTTGATGGACAATTCCCAAAAATGCATTTTAAATAATGCGAGTGTTTATTGCGTTCTGTTTCATAATATCATTCCAACGACCGGCATCCCAAGCGTGGAATTTATGGAAATTTTCCAATACTGAACAATTTTGGAAGCGAAAACATTCGTCTAATATTGAACACTTCTCCGATAGCAATTTAGATAATATTCCAGGTAAACATTCCGAAAGGTTGTTAGCACTCTCAACGCTAAAACACCTCATCTTTTAGGAAAAGTATTAACAAATCTATTAGGGTATCCATCGAAATGTCAACTACAAGGGAGTTCGCACTCTTGCACATTATCAGTGGCATGTTGGTGGGCTGGAGGTTCCAGTCGATCTGGATGTGGCACTAGTAGATGGATAGTGGCCTGCTGTGTTCCAACTAACTTTCGTCAAAGTTATTTTCAAAAACATGTGAAATTGGTGGAAGATGGAAATGAAGCTTCTTTGCGAGATGTGCAGTGAGTACACAATGGAAATATGGCTAAAATATGTATCTCTGCCATTGGGTGCTGAGTCTGTACTTGCCAGAACTAATCTGAATTTATTTATTACCTTTACTGAGTTCTCTTCGCAATTTTTACCGAGAAAAAATCTCACTCTGTATATTTCATATTTAGAATTTGAGCTCCTTTTTTCTCAGGTCTTCGGCAAATTTAGGTAAAACTTAAATTTATCGAAGACCAGCTAACTTCCAAGTGAGAATTTTCTATTCCCCCTAACTTTTATGTTAGAACTAGCTTTTACAAATTTATAAACGTGTTACAAAGGGTTTATTACATGACTGTCTCTGTTTAAAAAACATAAATTTATTTATTAAACGAAAATAATTTATGTAAAAATATGTTTTAAAAACATTTGACTGCTATATTTAACCATCTGACCATGGCGTATAAAAAGTGTAGCAAATGTAACTTATTTAAAAAAATACGTATATACTATCTAAAAGCCGTTATATGTACGCTAAAGTATCCATTAATAGTTGAGTGTGATGAGTCGATCTTATTTATACAATCATGTTTTTCTCATGCTTCCATCATCCAACTAAGACTTAATATTGGCTGAAGAATATTTGAGTACTTTATGTTTCATTACAACAAAGTCAACCATTTCTGAATCTTCAGAATTCATTCGAAAACACTTGACCTTATCTCCCTTTTCTCCATTTTTTAAGGACAAGAGAAAATATTATAAGTCAATCATTTCAAAGAAGAACAGATTTTATGGAAGACTTCGAGGAATCATGTGGCTTATCAAACGATAGATTGTTCCAAAAACGAATCGTTGGAGGCACACAAGCGGATTTTGGTCAGTTTCCATGGCAGGCATATATCAAAATTACTTCTTATCAATGCGGAGGTGTTTTAGGTAAATTATGCACGATGCTAATTTTTATATCTAATTTTTGTTGTTCGCCTTTGTAAATTTTAGTGTCAAAAAAATTCGTAGCCACAGCCGCTCACTGCATCTTGGCTGCCAAAATTACCGAC
Organism: Euwallacea fornicatus; assembly: GCF_040115645.1. Taxonomy (NCBI): domain Eukaryota; kingdom Metazoa; phylum Arthropoda; class Insecta; order Coleoptera; family Curculionidae; genus Euwallacea; species Euwallacea fornicatus. The sequence continues at coordinate 1,479,467 of NC_089579.1, forward strand.
CTCTTGGTGTATTTGGGAGACTTAGACATAGAGGACACTGGTGATATTAAAGAACCGGCCCCAGCTGAGCTTCATAGAGTAATAACAAATTCTATCGTCATATCTCTTTAAATATTGATATTTTTTTAGGTAAATAGGCGCTTAATTCACCCAAAGTTTCACTATAAAGCTACTCAGCCAGACAGATACGATTTGGCGCTCTTGGAACTGATCACTGAGACTGGATGGAGTTTTCATATATCTCCTATATGCTTACCAGACGCTTCTTTGTTATTGACTGGCCGAGAAGCTGTAGTAGCGGGGTGGGGAAAAACTGATCCTTTAAGTAAACAAGCGGGTACTAATGTATTAAGGAGCGTTACAGTTCCTATTTTAGGTAAAGAACTAAAGTTTTTAGATTGTTTCTTATTTTCAGATTTCAGAGTTAGTTTTTTTTTAGATTTTAAAGAATGTATGGCGTGGCATAAAAGGAAACAAATATTAGTAGAATTACATTCAGAAATGTTATGTGCCGGCCATAAACTGGGCAAACACGATGCTTGCCTTGGAGATAGTGGAGGACCATTAATACTACTGGAAAATGGTAATTAATTAACAACGTTAATTTATAACTCGATAATAAACATTACGTACTGTTTCAGGCAGGTGGACATTGGTGGGAATTACTAGTGCCGGATTTGGATGCGGAGAAGCACATCAACCTGGAATCTATCACAAAGTGCCAATGAGTGTAAATTGGATTAAGAAAGTAATTTACAATAAACTGTGATCAAGTTACTTTAATGTTACGTTCTTGTTTTATATATTCCATTCTTAGTTCATAAGAACTCTGGTTCTTACATGATCATCATCTCCACAGTGTGAGTCTGTAACTTGGAATAAATTCAGTAAATAAAAAACGTTTTTTTTTTATATACCCTCGGACACGTAGATTAGTATTTTAAATTGTGCTCTTTACTGATGTAAGAAAATTTCATGCAGCGTGTCCCAAATTTGAGATATGACGTCTTCACCTATTTGTTTAAATGGCAATCCTAATTTTTTATGACTATTGCAAGAGGATATGTAAAGTTACACATACATACAAAATACCAAATTTTCGTCCCTTGTCAGTTAAAAGATATTTAACAAAGATCTAATAATTCGAAAAATGAAGAAATTTGATTCAACTCAGTAATCTTTCTTCAAGAAATATTCAAAATGTTTTTCATTTACTAATTGACAATACACTAAACGGAACTAAAGCTCGTTTTGAACTTTTCTAATTACTTCGGCGGAAATTAGCCTACACCTGTGTTATTCGTTCTTGTAACTCTTGAATGTTTTCCGTTTTGATCTCTAAAATTTTGCTTTTCAAGTACCGCCATAAGAAATATCCCATAGGTGTTAAATCTGGAGACTTGGGTGGTCATTCAAAAGGTCCTCTTCTATCAATCCATTTGTCTGGAAATACATCATCCAGATATTCACGGATAAATCTTGCAAAATGAGGAGGGGTATCGTGTTGTTGAAATCAGACGTTTCTATTCGGAAATCAACTTCAACAGGAAATTCCGAATTAAAGTAAACAGTTGCTACTCAACATACAAGACTATAAAAGCAGGAGTACCTCAAAGAGCAGTACTATCGCCGTTCCTGTATAATGTATATGTGTCAGACCCTCCGAGGATCCAACAAGCTCAACTGGCACTATATGCAGACGATACTGCAATCATTGCAAGTTAATGGAATGGGAAACTGCTAACCAGGTACTTGCAAGAGGACATTACAGCGTTAAAAAAATGGTCCTAAAGATGGAAAATCAAAATTAATGCCGAAAAAACCCAGGCAGTTGTCTTCAAAAAGAAGCACAGAATCAATACAGGACACAATAAAAATCAGCAACGAATAAGTACCGTGATCAAATAAAGTCACATACTTAGGAATACTCATGGATGAAAAAATTGACAATAAATATAGGAATATTTAAAATATCGGGATTATTCGTATCGAAAAATAATAATGAATTAGAAAAAGTTGCTCTAAATTTTGACATTACCGTATTTCTAGTAATTACGAACGTGACGCAGTTAATACCGTAAAAAATTCTGTATTGTAACAAAGTACCGTTCTTGAAAAATCTCGGCTTCCTTTTTCGAGATTTAATTCTCGTTCTGAATTTTACCAAAAGCGACCGTTGGAAGAAATTGCGATCCCACTCCTTCTAACTGAGTCAACCCGAGGTATGTACAGTCAACACAGGTCTAAGGTTTTCAATCGAAATTTAGGGAAGTAAAATGTAAAATACGATTATCTCGAATTTCAAGCGTCAACCGTGAGCGCCTCCGGTTTGAGGAACCAAAACCATTTGTAAATATTGGCCTCTTACGTAGGCAACTCTAGCGGTTTCTAACATTTTTTTTTTGTTTAAGTGTAGAGTACCTTAAGCACAAGCGCGTTATTAATAACAATCACGAAATCTTGACAATTGGCGGAGTAGGTTTTGTTCGGGAAAGATGGTGACACAACGGTAAGGTGAACAGTGGCTTTGTTGTCGTCATCATCATTACAAATATCAATGACTATCAGAACGTAATAAATTCTACACGATCGTTTTTTCGTCAAAACTCCGACTTCTTTTCCGATCGATTTGTTCTTATTTTTAAAATAACAAACGTATTTGTCGAGTCCTTACCAGTAGTATAAAGTGGTTCGGCCTGGAAATACCGAAAGTTTATTTGGGCGAGGACAATATTATAATTTACCAAATAGCACTTTCTAAACCGAAACGCGGAAATTTATTTAAAATGTACATTTCAAAACAAAAAGGTTTTGTCATTAATTACAATTGAAAAGCGTTCATCTCATGCCAGTCGTCGACGGAGAAAATATAATTCTCTTAACTAGGAAAGGTGAGAAAGAAAACAAAAACCCATTCCCATTTGAATTTGTAGCGATTTCTCGTCATCGGTTATTTTGAGTTTTTTTTAATGTTTATTTTGAGTAGTTTGTTTTATTTCTAAAACGAACAACGGATATTTTTCCTTTATCTAAGTTATCAATTTTTTTTCTTGTGTGGCGCCATCTATGAACTTCGATTTTTTCTTCAACCAAATTACAGTTTCCTTCCTTATTCCACACCCGCCATCTACCGTCTAGAGGCAGAGTCTTTTACAGATTTCTTCCCATCAAAATTACAGTTCCCTTCCTTGTTCTACATGCGCCATCTACCGTTCAGGGGAAGAACCTTTTACAGATTTCTTCCCATCCAAATTACAGTTCCCTTCCTTGTTCTACATTCGCCATCTACCGCCCAGGGGAAGAACCTTTTACAGATATCTTCCCATCCAAATTACAGTTCCCCGCCTTGTTCTGCTCGCGCCATCTACCGTCCAGGGGAAGAACCTTTTACAGATTTCTTCCCATCCAAATTACAGTTCCCTTCCTTGTTCTGCTCTCGCCATCTACCGTTCAGGGGAAGAACCTTTCACAGATATCTTCCCATCCAAATTACAGTTCCCCGCCTTGTTCTGCTCGCGCCATCTACCGCCCAGGGGAAGAACCTTTTACAGATATCTTCCCATCCAAATTACAGTTTCCTTCCTTGTTCTACATTCGCCATCTACCGCCCAGGGGAAGAACCTTTCACAGATTTCTTCCCATCCAAATTACAGTTTCCTTCCTTGTTCTACATTCGCCATCTACCGTCCAGGGGAAGAACCTTTTACAGATTTCTTCCCATCCAAATTACAGTTCCCTTCCTTGTTCTACATTCGCCATCTACCGCCCAGGGGAAGAACCTTTTACAGATATCTTCCCATCCAAATTACAGTTCCCCGCCTTGTTCTGCTCGCGCCATCTACCGTTCAGGGGAAGAACCTTTCACAGATATCTTCCCATCCAAATTACAGCTCCCAACCTTGTTCTGCTCGCGCCATCTACCGTTCAGGGGAAGAACCTTTCACAGATATCTTCCCATCCAAATTACAGCTCCCTTCCTTGTTCTACATTCGCCATCTACCGTCCAGGGGAAGAACCTTTTACAGATTTCTTCCCATCCAAATTACAGTTCCCTTCCTTGTTCTACATTCGCCATCTACCGCCCAGGGGAAGAACCTTTTACAGATATCTTCCCATCCAAATTACAGTTCCCCGCCTTGTTCTGCTCGCGCCATCTACCGTTCAGGGGAAGAACCTTTCACAGATATCTTCCCATCCAAATTACAGCTCCCAACCTTGTTCTGCTCGCGCCATCTACCGTTCAGGGGAAGAACCTTTCACAGATATCTTCCCATCCAAATTACAGTTCCCCGCCTTGTTCTGCTCGCGCCATCTACCGTCCAGGGGAAGAACCTTTTACAGATATCTTTCCATTCAAATTACAGTTTCCTTCCCTGTTCTACTTGCGCCATCTGCCGTCTAGAGGCGGAAGCTTACAGATTTCTTTCCCGCCCAATTACACTTTTCCCCACTTGATTTTTCACCCCTTTTTTTTTCACCTGCATACTCATAGGCGTAAGAGGCGCATTTAGGACGGCTTGCGCCCCTTCAGAACCACCCCCCATTACCCCAAAACAGGCATACGGAAGGATTGATTTGGAAAAAAAAGCTATGAACTACACCATTAAACACACTAGAACATATCGAATGACAATTAAGACATTCCTTGTCAACAATCGAACCGCGAAAGTTCGTTTTGTGTTTTCATTAACAGAAAAGTGGGAATTAACTTAAAATTTTAAATTTGAAATAGAAATATAATCTCATTTAAAATTGAGAAGCAATAAATAAGAAAAGGTATCATCCCTGTGGATTGAAAGACCATCTACGGAACCAAGAAAGAAGAGGTAAGAAAAAAAAAAAGAAGCCCGTTCCTAGAGGATCTTCCAAAAAGTCCTGTTTTGCAAAGTATAGGCTCCTCTATTCCCGAAATATGAGAACTAAGAATAAAATTTCCCCTCCTTCAAACGCAATCAAAACTTATCGTCGACATTGTCCCAAAGTAGCATTCCTTTCGTAGAGGACCACATTATGTTCATCGACTGTGCCCCTGCAATTGGAATTTACCCAAAACTATTTCTCTGTTTTTAGTACTGAAACCGAAGCGTTCCACCCCGACGAAGCGAAAAGAATTCTACTACCCACCGCAGCAAGCAACTATCATCATCCTTCAGAGTCTTCGAGATATAGCATCGGTTGGGTCCTCAATTTCTGGGATGGTTGAGAAAGTAGGGCTTTTCCACGGCTCCACGGTCGTCACCAAGGTAGGTACAGTCAGCTTTGGTCTATCATTTTCAATTGCAATTTAGGATAAGTAAAATTGTACTTTCTTGCGTTTCAAGTGTGAATGGGGCGCGCCTGCCTTTCTGGTGGTTTGAGCCCTAATCACTAGTCAATTTTGGTTCTTTCGAAAGCAACCACTTCTATACTTTCAAAGGTTCTCATATATTTAGCATTTATCTGGAGAAATTTGCTTATTTCATCTTAGGGTATTGTTTTATTAACAATGTGAGAAATGTTTATCGGAAGGGAATATTTATTTTAGCAAAATTACAATACTTTTTGTTTAAATTTCCATTATAGTAAATTAGTTGATACATCTTTATCACGGTTCTCATTTATGTGGCTACCACAATGTATCAACAACGTGTCTTTGAAATAATCCACCAACCTTTTGTTGGTAGATTAATAATTGAAAATTGTAACATAACAACACATTTTAAATAGTGGCTTAAAAAATAACAGTCATAGATAAAGAAACAGTGTTAATTAATATACATATAATTATTTTCAGAATTTCATCCAATGGTTTTCTTTAAAAATTGCCATTTAAAGAAATCCATCATAGGTGAATAATAAACACTTAAACATTCCATTCGGGGAATTCTTCCTATGAATCGTCGTTACCTCGCTTTGTATCCGCTGAGGCGGCGACGTTGCCATTTTTGTCTCTCTCCGAAAATTGCAATAATTTTATAATTTTCACCTTCTTTCGTTATAACAAACGTTTACTTTTATTTATACGAGATGTTTTTGGTAATAGAAAGTTATAATTTGCCATTGGGGAAAGATAGAAAAGATGATTCCTCAATTTTGTTCGTTTCCCACTTTTTAAAGCGATAAGTGCTTCAAACTCATTACACAGAGATACATCCGAATATGATTTGAAGTTGTTAAAACTAAAATTACTGTTAATAATTGGAGTAGTTATCTAGCACTGGTTTAATGGAATTTGTTTATGTAAATTAATCGATTACAGGTAAAAATTATAACAAAAGAAGGTGAATGAGAGGGATGGTACAAAGGGGGTAATGAGGGGGTGTTGAAGGGTTAATTTGCATTATTCGTTAATGGAAATTGACCCCCAACATCCACAATGATGAAAATTATTGAGGAAACCCAGTAATTTTCAGAAAAGCATTCATTGGAAGAATTCCCTTATTTTTTTGATTTCTTGCACAATCCGGCAACACTGTACGACACCGGGCCCAAAGAGGGCCCGGCAGAGAAACGGACGCAACGCAAAGATACGTGGAGAAGAAACCCTCCAGGTACCTTGACGAGGAGTCGGCCTCTCGACCGACCCCTCTTTGGGGGTCTTAACCCAATTGTTAGATCCGGCAGAACAACAACGACCACAAGCCGGAGTCGCCCCCCGGTGAACGGGCAAACGGAGGAATCATCAATGGGGCCAGCACCGATGAGGCCTTCGTTCACGACGCCCCCCGAAGAGGTGCAGCAACAAGTGCCGCTGTCGTTAACTGGTCCAGATCCCGAGGGAAAAGACGGCGACAGCCACCGAAAACTTTACTAGTCTAAGTTCTAGGATTTTGCGAGGAGACGGTTTTTTACCGGTGGTTCCATCTGCGGCCACGATAGGAATCGAACGGTACCGAAGGGCCATCTCAGAGGGAGCTGGTGCTGATCGTCACAAGTCGGAAAGTCAGCGAAAGGGAAGGTCCCAGACGGCAATTCGTTGCAATTCAATTCGACGCAATCGTCGGGAACCACCCGTTCTATCCTCACAACGTAACGAACAAAGGATTAATTCCTTGTTCTTGAATCAAAAACGGATCAATCCACTTATTTCAAGAGGAACGATCCAGATTCAAACGTTTAGAGGGAATAAAGATGACAAAAACGTCGTCGACAGAACGGGGGGTTCAAAATGGGATGGGGGGCAAAATGGGGGCCGAGACGGAGGATCGGAAAAAGGGCGTTAAGGTACATCAGGTAAGAACCCAAAATAAAACTAACAGAGCAGAGAAGAGGAAAATTTGGTTCAGGTTAGCAGCAGCAGCAGCAAGGGGGCACACCATTGGAAAGTGGCTCGATATGGTTATCGAGGCTGCAGGTAGTGAGGGTGTCACCTACACACGGTAGGGGGCGACTCGCTAAAATAGGTAAAACGTAGGGTTCACAGGGCGCAGCACCTCAAATCCTGGGGACCTAGAAAGAAGATTGGCACCACCAACTTCAAGTTTAAGGTTCTCGAAGAACCTTAACGAGCAAGTAAGCAAGGGGTACAGGTAAATTTTGGGCAAAAATTTCCACATTTGCCTAAATTCGCTCCTCATCAATCGATTCACACATCTAGCTTTTACAAAAGACACACTTTGATACATTTTCAGTAGGTAGGTTTAGCTCGACCAGAACTTTGACTCGAAAGAGTCTGAGTGACCAACGAAGAGGCAGGATGTCATCATTTGCCCCCTTTAGCAAACACTGAACACGTTTTATACACGGGTTCACTTTGACCAGATCAAGGGGGGCCAGGGATACATCGAAGTTTCATCGACATGGACTCTCTCAGCAGGAACAGGGAGTTGGTATTTGTTAATAATTTTTTAGTAACTTTTTTTTAGCAGCAGAAATGGCATTTGGTAAATTCGTAAGGTACATTTGGCGTGAGCAAGGTAAAAAGGAGCAGAGAGCAGAACTTGTCGGAGAAGAAAATATCCAAGGTAAGCACAGAAATTTGGTTTTAATTTGAATATCGAGTGCTTATTTCCAACAAGGTACGAGTAAAAAGGGTTACTATCATACAGCAGTAGTGTCTCTATACAGGGAACTAATTTAGAAAGGGCCTCATCAATTGTTGTTAGAATGCAGTCAGAAAAAATTCAAAATACAACAGTAATACAAAGTGTGTATTACATTAATAACTGAATTTTTTAATTGAAAAAGTAGGCATTCATCCATTTTAACAATAAAACATCTTCAAATTTAGTTTTTTTTTAAATTTTATAGAGAACATAAGAAGCTGTAAAATATAGACACATAAAAGGAATTATTTTTTCTTTAAACAAATTATAAAGTGTAGGATCTTTCCTTTCATTTCTTACACAGCTATTTTAACAAAAACCATTATTTACAACAAGTAGATAGTTTACTATATTTGAGTAGAAAGTTCAATGTAGAGAGAATTTTTACTTGTATATTATTATTGTTTTGGTAAACATATACACATTCATACACTGACTCATTTGTTTTAGAGTTAGTCTGTAAAAAGTTTATCAAAGGTACGATTCAGCATGGATTTTTAAAAAATTATGGAGCTCAACAAAGTGCACATTTTCATAAAAAATGGCCCGGTCAATGTAAAATTTAAGGCCTACCGTGACAATTTCTAAGAGCAAAATTTTAATAAATCGCCAATATGACTTATTAAAATTTTGCTTCTAGAAACTGTCACAGTAGGCCTTAAATTTTACATCCACCAGGCCATTTTTGATGAAAATGTGTAGTTTATAAAGCTCTGTAATTTTTAAAAAATCAGGGTTCAACCGCACAATTAATAAAACTAATGCAAATTAGGGGACAGGTTTAAATGAACATTTTTTCATAAAATATGAGAAAATATGTGAAGGAACCTTCTCTTAAAATTAATGATCTCACTTAACTTGCACCCAACATGTATATATTTTTAAATACTCGAATACAGTGTATTTCCTAAAGGTAAGGAAAATGTTTTATTAGAAACTTATCAAAATTTACAGCTACAGTTTCTCACTGGATTATTTTAAATGAATTAATTTTAAAATTTCCTAAAACTGTTGAAGAACAAAATACTTAAAATTACTCAAAGAACAATCCAACCTCTAAACTTTCACCTATTATTATGTAGGAAACACACTGTAAATACACACATTTGATTCTGGAGGTAAGATTACCTACATTATTACCAAAACGTCCATTCAAAAAATAATTTTAATTCTCTTCTTCATTCCTTTAAATATTTGCATCGTTTGCATCGAAGTAACAAACACCAAACACCCTGTAGATTTACAGTTTGCATTAAGAAATAATTCCAATACTTCACTTTTTTTCTTTTTGTTTTGTAAATGCACAATTGTTGATACAAGCCTTTTTAGGTTAACCAAAGGATATAAAAAAAGGAGGAGGAGGAGAAGGAGGAGAATACGACGGCAGTAGCAGCACAAAGACAAAAAACAACAGCACCGTAGCAACATAGTTACATAGCTTCGAGACTCTGCAGTGGATAAGGAGGATTTAAACAAGAACAGAAAGAAGATTTTCTCACAGCCGAGTCACGTCACCTACAGAGAAGAAATATCATAGGTACAAGATCGTTCACGCCATTTGACAATAATTTTCCAGTAATTTCAAAACTCATCATAGTATTTTGTAAAAACATAACTTCAATACTTTAATCTCTCTAACGTTCAAGTCGATTACAATACGTTCCACAGAGTATCTGATATGGCGTGAACGACCCTGTATTTTATTTAGTATTTAAGTTTAGATTAAGCGTTTTCTGGGGTAGTCATCATTCGAGTTAGCAACAAACATTTAAAGAACGGATCGGGTGAATAATCCTCCCTCACACCCTCACACAAGGGGCGAGTCTTAAGTGGGAGTTTTCTTTTTCTTTTCTTAATACGAATCTTCAGGTTAAATTTATTAGAAATCCGAAACATCAAAAACAACTCAAAACGACTTCTTTACCACTCTAAAACAATCATTCCGTTCCATACTTTTTGGACAAGACGCCAAACTTTTATCTACCGCGACATAGGAACTATTTTAACTAATATAAGTTCAGTCCATTTCCACAAGATTAAGCGAAAACACGATCTTTACAAAATATCACACATTAAGGGTCATTTAAATAGTTTTGAACTTTTTAACTTGAAATTTTAATGTGAATTAAAAGAAACACTTCACAAACTCACTTTAATTTTTTTATAACTTAAAAATAGGGTTTTGGCACCAAACAAAACAACACAAATTTTACACTTACCAAATACAATTAGAAGAGAATAGAAAAGAGGGACGAATTCGTCTCAAGCACAAATCTACATTTATAAAATAACAACAATAGGAACAAAGTCAGCATTTTACGGTTAGCAGGACATTCGGGTGGTTTTTGAGATTTCTCTTAACTTTTCGAAGTCGACATCGCGACACAAATCGAAAACTCCCACTCAAGACGTATTTCGCATATACACGGTGTAGCGTCTGGTATTAGTTGGCGAACTGGTATTAGTTGGCGAACCTCGGCTAACCAGAGATAGTCGAAAAGTGACTTTTGCAACAATAATTCAGGCATACGTTAACAAAATTTTGTAGCGACGTATAGCTCGATTAGGCTAACATCTAACATTCGCCAAGGTTCGGGAAACGTAAAAAATGGGAGCCAAAGTACACGTTTTCCTCGTAACTTTTTCTTTTATAATTTTTTCGATCGTTCGGCTAACAATTCATTCGGTCCTTAATTTATTTGAATTTCTTCATCGTCATAATATTATAATTTAGATTCCCAAGTTACTTTACAAGTTACCTTAGAAAATATGTCAGTTTAAAATGCCTTCTCTAACAGAACCAGAACGATTTCATTTTTTTTATATTCAAGTCGAGAACGTAGTTTCAAAATATACATATACACACACATATTTGCCGGGTTAATTCAGGTTACTATTAATTTGCCAGGTCACTATTATATTTTTCGGGTTTTTCTTTTAATTTTTTTCATGAAACGGTTTTGGGGTACTAGTAGCAAGGACGAGACTATTAATTCTCACTTTTATATAATTCACGTAACGTAAAACAAACGTCCTTCTATTTTTGTAATTTATTATTTTTTATTTTTTCTTTTTTAATTGAAAGCTATACGTCACTGCAAGGTTTCATCAGGGTAAATTCAGTAATTCAAAAGACATTCGAATAATACCGTCGATTACACGATTCGAAAAGAAACGACTAAGACACTTTAAGCAGCAATCCACCAACGGGTATTAGTAGTGTTAAGTCACCAATCTAGATTTTTAGAACAATCGCAACGAAAAAACCGCAACCCATCACTCCTCCTTTCTTTCTTTTTTTGTTCCTAGGAAATCGGTAGTCTTTTCTCTCGGGTCATTCTTTCTAATCTTCCTCTCTAGTTTCGTTTTACACGACGGGTTCTGTTCTTTTTCCAAACCCAAAACCAAAGCATCCAAATCAGTGATCTATTTCGGATTGTTTTTGAACTATTTATCGTAAACACGTCAAGTCGCCGACACACATTTATTTATATTTCTCGCATAGATTCACGGAACATCTCAGTTAAATTCGATATCGAAATTTATTTTTAAAAAAATGTACATACAAGCAAATAACACGAGTCGACTTCAAAGTTAACATTAACCTAATCTACGCAAATCTCCGTTAACTAATTCACGTTAAAAAAAAATATTTACCAAGCAAAAAAGGGTTCTAGAAATTTAGGATTAGTGACTTTATACCAACTAGGGTTTTAAAGTGTCATCGTCGTTTTTCTTTTAACTAAAAAACTAACACGGTAAAGAAAGTGTAATCATCAGGAATATCGTTCGGGAGCGGATCGATACATTACGCGATTTTCGACACACAGGGTGATTTTAGATAAGTGGGGGACAGGCAAAGATCTACAAAAAAAAACATTCAAACAAAGTCTTCTTTATTTTCGGGAGCTCAACTTTTCTTTTTTTACGTAATTTCGTTTTTCCGAACACTTAACTTTTTTTTTGGAGATTCGAATTCTTCATCGACAGTACATACTATGTTTTTCGCTAAAAGTAACGAAATTCACAATAATAACAGACACTAAAAAAAAGATTTGATAAAACTATTAATTTTGTAGTAAATTAAAATTTATCACAAGAAAAATGAGTCCAACAGACGTTCGAAGCGGTTCCCTTGCCATTCAAGGCATTTACCAATTCGGTTTTTTACGAAACGATCGTTTAGTATTTTCCAGCATTTCAGTCGTAAAGTTTCGACAAGAGTTTTTTTATTCGAATTTTCAAGTCTTCGGTACTCGACCATAAACTACTTTTTTGTTCAACGATCCCACAAAAAAAAATCTGGTGATCAGGCGAGCCAGTTAACTTCACTAACATGCCCAATCCATCTTTGTGGGAAAGTGCATTTAAAATTTTTTCCACATTTCGTAACATAAGGAGCGGTAACTTTTTTTTTTAACAAATTTGATAAAATTGGACTCTAGCGTTCGCGAGATAAGAGTTTAGTATTATTTATTGTGAATTTGATTACACAAATTGATGATTACAAAAATAATTTTTTTACTGCCAATAAAGAATTCGAACCTCCAAAAAAAATTAAGTGTGAAATTTTGGATATTCGCTCGTTTCACTTATCTAGAATCATCACCGCGTACGATTCATTTTTATTTTATCCATTATTATTTTTTCCTTTTCTTGAATTTATCATTTCTTTTAATTTTTATACACACGCCAGAGAAGCACAAGAGTCGTTCAGCTTTTCCATTATATTATTATGTATATTGTATAATTTGTATTACATATTTATTTATTCATTTTTTTAATTCATTTTAACTTTTTTATTATTCATTTTTTTTTAATTTGATTTGTAAGTGTATTACACACAGGATCATTCAGATTCGACGTTCATCATTGAGATCTCAGTAACCGTAAGAGATACGAGGTGGGTCAAATCGGGGCGAAGTCGTACAATTCGGAGCTTAGGAAAATTCCCATTACTTCCGGAGATATCCGAAAAAATAATTAAAAACGAATAGCACGTTATAATCGCCACCTTTTTTGAATTTTAACGAAATGACGTATCAAACATAAACGTTTCCTTAAATTTATTAACTTGAAACGTCACAACAAAGTATCCTCGTTCTTGTTTTTCAAAGCACTCTTAGCAAAATCATTTTTCATCAAATTGCAGGTTGCAGGAAATATTTACACGACTTAAGTATTTTCTAGAAGATGAAAAGTGGCAATTATAACGTGCCATTCGGAATATTCCAAATCGTATAACTTCGCCCCCATTTAACTCGCCTCGTATCTCTCACGGTTACTTTGATCTCGACGAGGAGCGTCGAATCTGAATAACCCCGTATATATATATATATACGTCGGAGATTTATCAGTTCTCAAGTCTAGAAACGTAAAATTTGAGTTGGCAATAAGGGCCATTCGTGAAAACCAGGACGAACAGGTGCCATTCCCTGGAGTCGTAGGACCATGGGGAAACGGAACTTGGAAGGAAAAGGTAGCGAATTCGTAAGCCTCGTCTCACTATCAATCGATATCATAGAAACATAAAATTACCAACGTAGGAGAATATTGCTAACATTACTTCGACACGTATATGTCATTGATAATTTTAATGTTTTATTAAGTAAATGGATAGTAAGGCAAGACTAACGAATTCACTTCCCTTCTTTTTAATTACTGCCTTCTTCACAGTTTCCATTCCCATTCCCCGTGGTCCTCTCGACTCAAGGGAACGGTACTTGTTCGTCCTGGTTTTTGCCACGGACCGAAACTTCACACACGGCCCCCCTTAATCGCGTCGGTAATAGTGACTAGTGACCTCGTCCTACGTTCTCTTCATCTCCACAATAAACCCGTCAACCTGTCAACCTGTTCTTCAGTCTCATTGCTAACTCAAATTTCACATTAAAAACTTAAGAACTAAGAAATCTCCGACATATATATGTCAGAAGAAAGAAACTTCTTCTTATAGCGAAAACAAAAAAACACAAGTTTGTGAGGGACTTCTTTATTTGCCAACGATTGAGAATGGAATGCCCCCTCGCAAGGTGTCGGAGTCATTCCCCGGGTATCTGTTTTTCCCAGCCAATAAACCTGCCATACCATCCACATTCTTCCCACGCTTCCTCTTTATCTTTTAACGTAACGATCTACTTTTACAAGTACAAGTTTAGTCCATTTCCAAGGGAACACTCATAGGTGCTTGTGACATACCACATATGCCCAAGGATAAGATATAACACTATCCTTGCAAGGTGGCAGGTTTATTGGTTGCTTTGAGTGAATTAATAACTAACCCCGTGTCACTTTACTTTATGAAAGCTACATATACATATTTTTTAAAATATTTTTATTAATGTATTTTTTATTTGATTTGTATAATTTGTATTACATATTATTCATTTTCTTTTCTTTATTTTTAATTCTTTCTCTTTTATCATTTTTTTAAAATTCTTATTGTCTATTTTTATTTTGTAATTCATATTTATTTTTAATTTTTTCTCTTTCAGTTTTATTATCATTTTTGTTTTTTAATTTATTGTTTTCTCTTGATCATTTTTTATTTGTTGCTACTTATTGTTTTCTTAATTTTTCCTCTTTCTAATTTGTATATTTTATTCTTTTCCTTTATTTATCATTTCTTTTTACTTTAAATATTTTAATTTTTTCTTTATTTTTGTTTTCTTTCTTTTAGCTTCAATTTTTTTATTATTAATTTTCTTTTCTTTTTTATCATGTTTAATTTTTATATTTTCGTTTCAGTTATCTTTTTTTCTTTACTTCTTTCATTGTTCATTTTCTTTTCTTAATTTTTATTCTCATTCATTTATCATTTCTTAATTTTTATTTTCTTCTTTACTTTTTTAATTGTTCAATTTCTTTTCTTTATTTTTATTTTATTCCTTTTTCTTATTTTTATTCTCATTCTTTTTTCTTTTTTTAATTGTTCATTTTTCTTTCGTTTTCTTATTATTCATGTTCCTTAATTTTTATTTTTTGTTCTCATTCGTTTTTCATTTTTTTTTTTTTTTTTTTAATTGTTCATTTTTATTTCTTTCGTTTCTTATTATTCATGTTCCTTTCTTTTCTTTTCTTTATTTGTTATTCTCATTCGTTTTTCATTTTTTAATTGTTATTTTGTTTCTTCGTTTTCTTATTATTCATGTTCCTTTCTTCATTAATTTTTTATTCTCATTCATTTTTCATTTCTTAATTGTTATTTTGTTCCTTCGTTTTTATAATCTTCTTTTCTTTACCGTTTTAATTGTTCATTTTTTTTCTTTCGTTTCCTTATTATTCATGTTCCTTTCTTAATTTATTTTTTATTCTCATTCGTTTTTTAATTGTTATTTTCTTTTGTTTTTATTTTCTTTTTTTCTCTTAATTTTTATTCTTTCTTTTGTTAATTCTTTTTGTCTATTTTTTATTCTTTCTCTTATTATTTTCTTAATTTTTATTATCAGTGTTTTTTATTCATTTAATTTTTTTTCTATATTTAGATTTCTAACTTTCGTTCCTTAATTTTTTAATTCATTTTTTTCTTTTATGTTTTTAATTGATTATTTCATTTCTTAATTCTTATTCTTTATTCTTTCTTTCTTTATTATTTTCTTTTCTGTACTTTTTATTCTTTTTCTTTTATTATTTTCTTTTTTATCATTTTTTTTTGTTTAATAGTTTTTTTCTTTATTTATATTTTTAACATTCTTTCTTTAATCTTCTTTTATTCTTTCGTTATATTCATTTTGTCTTTATTATTATTATTTTTTTTTTGTTATATTTCTTTTTCTTTTATATATTCTTTATTATTATGTTTTTTAATTGTTATTTGTTTAATTATTGCTATTTTGTTGTATGTTTGTGGAATTGTATGTGCAATAAGAAGAAACAATGAAAATATCTACAGTTGTTTTATTTAGTATTAAGAACCCGGGTTGGTAAGAAATGAAACTAAAAGTAAGTCAGGTTAGTTCAGAAAATACAAAAATAAACAACCCGGGTTAGTTTAAAAAAAAAAGCTCAGGTTAGTTCAGAAAATGGAAAAATAGTAACGAATCCACGCCAAAAATATAAAATATTGTGAATTATTCTAACTGATTTGAATTGGTATCTGTCTCATTTCCTTCTTTCTTTTCCAGGGATGGATCTCCGAAGCTGAAGATGAAGCTGCCAAGTGCGAGGACCGACTTAATGTGGCCAGAACAATAGTGAGTGAATAGTGAAATAGTGAATCAGTGCCTTTTCTCGGAGGATTACATCTGAGTAAGTCCACTTTTCTACTTTTCTGTCTTTGCCTTTTCTGCCACCAAAGTAGGTACGGGACAGAACGGACCCTTCCTTTTGCCTTCATCCGGGATTTACCGGTAGAACCACCCAATCCAATCCAATCCAATCGTATCGAATCGTAAAAAAGCGAGCACGAGCACACGAGCAGTACCGGAGGGCAATCTCAGAGGGAGCCGACGGTCACAAGTCGGAAAGTTAACGGGGAATCCTCACAACAGAACAAAGGAATAATTCGCCATTCGTTATTTCTTCGTTTCTTTGTTCTCGAATCAATCCACTAGTTTCAAGAGGAAAGATTCAGATCCAGATTCAAACGTTTAGAGTGAAAGTGAAAATATATAGGTACGTCGTGTCGTCCACGAAATCCTCCTCGAATCGTTCGTTCACACAAGGGGGCTCAAAATGGACGTCGAGGGACGTCGAGGTACACAAGGTAAGAACCCGAAATAAAACTTTAACAGGGCAAAGAAGAGGAAAACTTGGCAGCAGCAAGGAGGCACACCAATGGGAAGTGGCTCGATATGGTTATCGAGGCTGCAGGTAGTGAGGGCGTCACCTACACACGGTAGGGGGCGACTCGCTAAAATAGGTAAAACGTAGGGTTCACAAGACGTAGCACCTCAAATCCTGGTCACCTAGAAAGAAGATTGCACCACCAACTTCAAGTTTAAGGTTCTCGAAGAACCTTAACGAGCAAGCAAGCAAGTGGTATATTCCACATTTGCTCCTTATTAATCGATTCACACATCTAGCTTTTACAAAAGACACACTTTGCTACATTTTCAGTAGGTAGGTAGGTTTAGCTCGACCAGAACTTTGACTCGAAAGAGTCTGAGTGACCAACGAAGAGGCAGGATGTCATCGTTTGCCCCCTTTAGCAAACACTGAACACGTAACATGTTTTTTACAAGGGTTCTCTACGACGAGATCAAGGGGGGCCAGGGACATATCGAAGTTTTCTTTATCGACTAAAGTAAATTTGTAAGCAAAGTAAAAAGGAGCAGGAACACGGTGGAGAAGAAAAAAATCTAAGGTAAGCACAGAAAGTTAAAGTCGATTTGTATTCGAATATCGAGTGCTTATTTCCAACATAATACAGGGAATTAATTTAGGAAGGGCCTCGTCACTGGACCCAGGTCCTCGATCAATTATTGTTGTTAGAATGCAGTCAGAAAAATAATAAATTCAAAGTGTGTATTACATTACATTAAAAACTAAATTTTTCATTTAAAAAAATAGGCACTCGTCCTTTTAACAATAAATAATTCCTTCGATACATCAATTTTTTTTTGACTGCTCAAATGTTACAAGCCTTTTTAGGTTAACCGAAGGATATAAAAAGAGGAGGAGGATACGACGATAGGAGCAGCACAAAGACAAAAAACAACAGCACCGTAGCAACATAGCAACATAGTTACATAGCTTCGAGACTCTGCAGTGGATAAGGAGGATTTAAACAAGAACAGAAAGAAGATTTTCTCACAGCCAATTCACGTCACGTACAGAGAAGAAATATCCTAGGTACAAGATCGTTCACGCCATTTGACAATAATTTTCCAGTAATTTCAAAACTCATCATAGTATTTTGTAAAAACGTAACTTCAATACTTTAATCTCTCTAACGTTCAAGTTATTTAACTAGCTAGCAGTCGAATTAAATTGAGATTTTTTTGAAGTTCTCGTATTTCTATTACAATACGTTCTGTAGAGTATCTGATATGGCGTGAACGACCCCGTATTTAAGTTTAGATTAAGCATTTTTCGGGTTAGTCATTATTCGTGAAGGTTTGGGAAATGAAAAAATGGGAGCTAAAGTACACGTTTTCCTAGTAACTTTTTCTTTTCAAATTTTTTAATCGTTTGGCTCTCTAACAATTCATTCGGTCCTTGATTTATTTGAATTTCTTCATCGTCATAATAGTTTAGATTCACAAGTTACTTTACAAGTTACCTCAGAAAATATATCAGTTTAAGATGGCTCCTCTAACAGAACGGTTTTTTAAAATTTTTTTCCTCTTTTATTAATATCATTTTTTATTTTTCAATTCTTATTTTTTTCTTTATTTTTAATTTTTTCTCTTTCAGTTTTATTATCATTTTTTTTAAATGTATTGTTTTCTCTTGATCATTTTTTATTTGTTGCTACCTATTTTTTCTTTATTTCTATTCATTAGTTTTTTCTCTTTTTCATTTTTATTTTTTATTATTTTTCTATCATTTCTTTTTATTTTATCTTTATTTTTTTCTCTTTGGTTTTTAATATTCATTTATTTTTCTTTAATTTTGTTTTCTTTCTTTTTTATCATGTTTAATTTTTATATTTTTCGCCTTCGTTTTTATTATCTATTTTTCTTTCCTTTTTTCATTGTCCATTTTCTTTTCTTAATTTTTATTTTGTTCTTTCGTTTTTATAATCTATTTCTTTACCTTTTTAATTGTTCATTTTCTTTTGTTTTTTATTCTCATCCTCTTTTCATTTTTTAATTGTTCATTTTTATTTCTATCGTTTTCTTATTATTCATGTTCCTTTCTTCATTTTTTAATTGTTATTTTGTTTCTTCGTTTTCTTATTATTTATGTTCCTTTCTTCATTTATTTTTTATTCTCATTCGTTTTTCATTTTTTAATTGTTATTTTGTTCCTTCGTTTTCTTATTATTCATGTTCCTTTCTTTTCTTTTCTTTATTTGTTATTCTCATTCTATTTTTAATTGTTATTTTGTTCTTTCGTTTTTATAATCTTCTTTTCTTTACCGTTTTAATTGTTCATTTTTTTTCTTTCGTTTTCTTATTATTCATGTTCCTTTCTTAATTTTTATATTTGTTATTCTCATTCCTTTTTCATTTTTAATTGTTGTTTTGTTCTTTCGTTTTCTTATTATTCATGTTCCTTAATTTTTATTTTTTTGTTCTCATTCGTTTTTCATTTTTTAATTGCTATTTTCTTTTTTTCTCTTTACTTTTTTCATTGTTTATTTTCGTTTCTTAATTTTTATTCTTTCTTTTTGTATCTTTTTTTTTAATTCTTATTGTCTTTATTTTTTTATTCATTTGTTTTTCTTTATTTAGATTTTTAACTTTCGTTCCTTAATTTTTTTATTATTCAATTTTCTAAATCATTTTTTTTCTTTTATGTTTGTAATTGATTATTGATTATTTCACTTCTTAATTTTTATTCTTTATTATTTTCTTTTTTATCATTTTTTTTTTTTGTTTAATTGTTTTTTTTAATTCATATTACTTTTATTCTTTTTAATTTCTTCTTTATTTATATTTTTAACATTCTTTCGTTATCATTATCATTTTTTTATTTATTTATTTTAAATTTATCTTTATTGTACTTTTTTGTTATATTTCTTTTATTTATATCCTTTTTATTATGTTTTTTAATTGTTATTTGTTTAATTATTGTTGTTTGTGGAATTGTGTGTGTGAAATAAGAAACAATGAAAATGCCTCCAGTTGTTTTACTTAGTATTAAGAACCCGGGTTGGTAAGAAAAAAAAAGAAGTCAGGTTAGTTTAGAAAATACAAAAATAAACAACCCGGGTTAGTTCAAAAAAAAAAGCTCAGGTTAGTTCAGAAAAACTGAAAATTGAAACGAATCCACGCCAAATTGAAAAATACATTTTGAATTATTCTAACTGATAGAATAATTTACAAAATATACTAGTTCAGGTTAGTTCAGGTTAGTTCAGGTTAGTTCAGGTTAGTTCAGGTTAGTTCAGGTTAGTTCAGGTTAGTTCAGGTTAGTTCAGGTTAGTTCAGGTTAGTTCAGGTTAGTTCAGGTTAGTTCAGGTTAGTTCAGGTTAGTTCAGGTTAGTTCAGGTTAGTTCAGGTTAGTTCAGGTTAGTTCAGGTTAGTTCAGGTTAGTTCAGGTTAGTTCAGGTTAGTTCAGGTTAGTTCAGGTTAGTTCAGGTTAGTTCAGGTTAGTTCAGGTTAGTTCAGGTTAGTTCAGGTTAGTTCAGGTTAGTTCAGGTTAGTTCAGGTTAGTTCAGGTTAGTTCAGGTTAGTTCAGGTTAGTTCAGGTTAGTTCAGGTTAGTTCAGGTTAGTTCAGGTTAGTTCAGGTTAGTTCAGGTTAGTTCAGGTTAGTTCAGGTTAGTTCAGGTTAGTTCAGGTTAGTTCAGGTTAGTTCAGGTTAGTTCAGGTTAGTTCAGGTTAGTTCAGGTTAGTTCAGGTTAGTTCAGGTTAGTTCAGGTTAGTTCAGGTTAGTTCAGGTTAGTTCAGGTTAGTTCAGGTTAGTTCAGGTTAGTTCAGGTTAGTTCAGGTTAGTTCAGGTTAGTTCAGGTTAGTTCAGGTTAGTTCAGGTTAGTTCAGGTTAGTTCAGGTTAGTTCAGGTTAGTTCAGGTTAGTTCAGGTTAGTTCAGGTTAGTTCAGGTTAGTTCAGGTTAGTTCAGGTTAGTTCAGGTTAGTTCAGGTTAGTTCAGGTTAGTTCAGGTTAGTTCAGGTTAGTTCAGGTTAGTTCAGGTTAGTTCAGGTTAGTTCAGGTTAGTTCAGGTTAGTTCAGGTTAGTTCAGGTTAGTTCAGGTTAGTTCAGGTTAGTTCAGGTTAGTTCAGGTTAGTTCAGGTTAGTTCAGGTTAGTTCAGGTTAGTTCAGGTTAGTTCAGGTTAGTTCAGGTTAGTTCAGGTTAGTTCAGGTTAGTTCAGGTTAGTTCAGGTTAGTTCAGGTTAGTTCAGGTTAGTTCAGGTTAGTTCAGGTTAGTTCAGGTTAGTTCAGGTTAGTTCAGGTTAGTTCAGGTTAGTTCAGGTTAGTTCAGGTTAGTTCAGGTTAGTTCAGGTTAGTTCAGGTTAGTTCAGGTTAGTTCAGGTTAGTTCAGGTTAGTTCAGGTTAGTTCAGGTTAGTTCAGGTTAGTTCAGGTTAGTTCAGGTTAGTTCAGGTTAGTTCAGGTTAGTTCAGGTTAGTTCAGGTTAGTTCAGGTTAGTTCAGGTTAGTTCAGGTTAGTTCAGGTTAGTTCAGGTTAGTTCAGGTTAGTTCAGGTTAGTTCAGGTTAGTTCAGGTTAGTTCAGGTTAGTTCAGGTT
This sequence comes from Euwallacea fornicatus, assembly GCF_040115645.1. Lineage (NCBI taxonomy): Eukaryota > Metazoa > Arthropoda > Insecta > Coleoptera > Curculionidae > Euwallacea > Euwallacea fornicatus. The sequence goes on from NC_089579.1 coordinate 1,500,782, forward strand.
AGTTCAGGTTAGTTCAGGTTAGTTCAGGTTAGTTCAGGTTAGTTCAGGTTAGTTCAGGTTAGTTCAGGTTAGTTCAGGTTAGTTCAGGTTAGTTCAGGTTAGTTCAGGTTAGTTCAGGTTAGTTCAGGTTAGTTCAGGTTAGTTCAGGTTAGTTCAGGTTAGTTCAGGTTAGTTCAGGTTAGTTCAGGTTAGTTCAGGTTAGTTCAGGTTAGTTCAGGTTAGTTCAGGTTAGTTCAGGTTAGTTCAGGTTAGTTCAGGTTAGTTCAGGTTAGTTCAGGTTAGTTCAGGTTAGTTCAGGTTAGTTCAGGTTAGTTCAGGTTAGTTCAGGTTAGTTCAGGTTAGTTCAGGTTAGTTCAGGTTAGTTCAGGTTAGTTCAGGTTAGTTCAGGTTAGTTCAGGTTAGTTCAGGTTAGTTCAGGTTAGTTCAGGTTAGTTCAGGTTAGTTCAGGTTAGTTCAGGTTAGTTCAGGTTAGTTCAGGTTAGTTCAGGTTAGTTCAGGTTAGTTCAGGTTAGTTCAGGTTAGTTCAGGTTAGTTCAGGTTAGTTCAGGTTAGTTCAGGTTAGTTCAGGTTAGTTCAGGTTAGTTCAGGTTAGTTCAGGTTAGTTCAGGTTAGTTCAGGTTAGTTCAGGTTAGTTCAGGTTAGTTCAGGTTAGTTCAGGTTAGTTCAGGTTAGTTCAGGTTAGTTCAGGTTAGTTCAGGTTAGTTCAGGTTAGTTCAGGTTAGTTCAGGTTAGTTCAGGTTAGTTCAGGTTAGTTCAGGTTAGTTCAGGTTAGTTCAGGTTAGTTCAGGTTAGTTCAGGTTAGTTCAGGTTAGTTCAGGTTAGTTCAGGTTAGTTCAGGTTAGTTCAGGTTAGTTCAGGTTAGTTCAGGTTAGTTCAGGTTAGTTCAGGTTAGTTCAGGTTAGTTCAGGTTAGTTCAGGTTAGTTCAGGTTAGTTCAGGTTAGTTCAGGTTAGTTCAGGTTAGTTCAGGTTAGTTCAGGTTAGTTCAGGTTAGTTCAGGTTAGTTCAGGTTAGTTCAGGTTAGTTCAGGTTAGTTCAGGTTAGTTCAGGTTAGTTCAGGTTAGTTCAGGTTAGTTCAGGTTAGTTCAGGTTAGTTCAGGTTAGTTCAGGTTAGTTCAGGTTAGTTCAGGTTAGTTCAGGTTAGTTCAGGTTAGTTCAGGTTAGTTCAGGTTAGTTCAGGTTAGTTCAGGTTAGTTCAGGTTAGTTCAGGTTAGTTCAGGTTAGTTCAGGTTAGTTCAGGTTAGTTCAGGTTAGTTCAGGTTAGTTCAGGTTAGTTCAGGTTAGTTCAGGTTAGTTCAGGTTAGTTCAGGTTAGTTCAGGTTAGTTCAGGTTAGTTCAGGTTAGTTCAGGTTAGTTCAGGTTAGTTCAGGTTAGTTCAGGTTAGTTCAGGTTAGTTCAGGTTAGTTCAGGTTAGTTCAGGTTAGTTCAGGTTAGTTCAGGTTAGTTCAGGTTAGTTCAGGTTAGTTCAGGTTAGTTCAGGTTAGTTCAGGTTAGTTCAGGTTAGTTCAGGTTAGTTCAGGTTAGTTCAGGTTAGTTCAGGTTAGTTCAGGTTAGTTCAGGTTAGTTCAGGTTAGTTCAGGTTAGTTCAGGTTAGTTCAGGTTAGTTCAGGTTAGTTCAGGTTAGTTCAGGTTAGTTCAGGTTAGTTCAGGTTAGTTCAGGTTAGTTCAGGTTAGTTCAGGTTAGTTCAGGTTAGTTCAGGTTAGTTCAGGTTAGTTCAGGTTAGTTCAGGTTAGTTCAGGTTAGTTCAGGTTAGTTCAGGTTAGTTCAGGTTAGTTCAGGTTAGTTCAGGTTAGTTCAGGTTAGTTCAGGTTAGTTCAGGTTAGTTCAGGTTAGTTCAGGTTAGTTCAGGTTAGTTCAGGTTAGTTCAGGTTAGTTCAGGTTAGTTCAGGTTAGTTCAGGTTAGTTCAGGTTAGTTCAGGTTAGTTCAGGTTAGTTCAGGTTAGTTCAGGTTAGTTCAGGTTAGTTCAGGTTAGTTCAGTTAGTTAGTTCAGGTTAGTTCAGGTTAGTTCAGGTTAGTTCAGGTTAGTTCAGGTTAGTTCAGGTTAGTTCAGGTTAGTTCAGGTTAGTTCAGGTTAGTTCAGGTTAGTTCAGGTTAGTTCAGGTTAGTTCAGGTTAGTTCAGGTTAGTTCAGGTTAGTTCAGGTTAGTTCAGGTTAGTTCAGGTTAGTTCAGGTTAGTTCAGGTTAGTTCAGGTTAGTTCAGGTTAGTTCAGGTTAGTTCAGGTTAGTTCAGGTTAGTTCAGGTTA